>NC_133335.1:233175991-233475991 GCF_042186555.1 Aquarana catesbeiana | reverse complement strand
TAGATCAGGGTTTCTCAACCAGGGTTCCATGGAACCCTTGGGTTCCTCCAGAGGTTTCTAGGGGTTCCTTGAGCATTGAGCGATTTCTGACTCTCAGACTTCAGCAGATGGGAGCACGAATGTGACGGCTGCCACTGGCGCTTACACCAAAACTCAGAAACGTTGAGTGGTGCCAAGGTGGCTGGGAGAAGGGACACGGTCTGTAAACACACAGCCATCCTTTCCTTCTCTACTGGGATTCAGCGAGTGCAACGCCCCAGTCGCTGGCTTCTCGTTAGACAGTCATTGGCCTCTTCCTGACTCATCTTTACATATGTCATTGTGGCTGTGACCCAGAAGCTTCCAATGCCAATCTTGTCAAATTTCAATCTAATTTTTTTTAGTTTGTATCTAATATTTGTGGAACCAGTAGATTAGGGTTTCTCAACCAGGGTTCCTCCAGAGGTTTCTAGGGGTTCCTTGAGCATTGAGTGATTTCTGGCTCTCAGACCTCAGCAGATGGGAGCACGAATGTGACGGCTGCCGCTTACACCAAAACTCAGAAACATTGGAGTGGTGCCAAGGTGGCTGGGAGAAGGGACACGGTCTGTAAACACACAGCCATCCTCTCCTTCTCTACTGGGATTCAGCGAGTGCAACGCCCAGTCGCTGGCTTCTCGTTAGACAGTCATTGGCCTCTTCTTGACTCATCTTTACATATGTCATTGTGTCTGTGACCCAGAATCTTCCAATGCCAGTCTTGCCAAATTATAATCTAATTTTTTTTTCTTTGTATCTCATATTTGTGGAACCAGTAGATCAGGATTTCTCAACCAGGGTTCCATGGAACCCTTGGGTTCCTCCAAAGGTTTCTAGGGGTTCCTTGAGCGATTTGTGACTCTCAGATCTCAGCAGATGGGAGCACGAGTGTGACGGCTGTCGCTAGCGCTTACACCAAACCTCAGAAACATTGGAGTGGTGCCAAGGTGGTGCCAAGGTTGCTGGGAGAAGGGACACGGTCTGTAAACACACAGTCATCCTCTCCTTCTCTACCGGGATTCAGCGAGTGCAACGCCCATTCGCTGGCTTCTCATTAGACAGTCATTGGCCTCTACCTGACTCATCTTTACATATGTCACTGTGGCCGTGACCCAGAATCTTCCAATGCCAGTCTTGTTAAATTTCAATCTATTTTTTTTTTTCTTCGTATCTCATATTTGTGCACCCTTGGGTTCCTCCAGAGGTTTCTAGGGGTTCCTTGAGCAGTGAGCGATTTCTGACTCTCAGATAAGTTCCCTCTGACACCATTGATCTTTTTAGCTATTTGTACAGGGCCGTCTTTAATGCAGGGCAAAAGGGGCAGCTGCCATGGGCCCAGCCATTGTTGTGTGGCCCAAAGCAGCTGCCCCTTGAGCCTGCACTGCCTGAAAATAGTTAACAAGTAGATTCGGTAGGGCCCAAGAAAATGTTTGCCCAGGGTCCAATCATTTATTAAAGATGGCTCTGTATCTGTAAGGTGCTAATTCATCCCAATGTCCACAAGTGTAACGAACATTCTTACGACCATCACACTAGTCTCTAGTGAATTTTAGATATAATCTGAGATCCCTGAGATCAGAAAGTTATTTCAAGGGTTCCTCTGTCTTAAAAAGGTTGAGAAAGGCTGCAGTAGATGCTGACGATGAGCTAATCCAAATGGGATTCCATTGTTTGTTTTCTTCTTAATTCAATTACGCAATGAAACAAATAGTACGTAAACTTGTTTAGAGCGGCATAGGTGTTGAATCTCTATACCACTCTAAACAAGTTTACGAACCATATCCTTAGGTTTAAGCTTATGTCTTTTAAAAATATAACTCTGTTTTAAATATATAATACATTTTGAAAATTTTATCTTAATATATTCTTCTTTGGATTGTTTCTTGCACTGTTATAGTCCCATCCTTTGTTCTATTTGTTCCAAGGGTGAGGTGCTTATTTACACAATGTGTACTACGCACAATATTCTTCTGGTCTTCCATTCAGCCCTGCGCCTACATGAGGTTATGACTAATCCCAATTACTGTTGGCAGTGTTGCATGCTTGCCAGCTTTAACTCCAACACAGCTATGGGAGATGATCTCCAGCTCCAGGCTTGCTCTAAATCCATGGTCCTCAAACACTGGCCTCCCTTTTCTTGGACCTCCAGCCACCTGCAGATTCCTTAACCTCTCACAATTGCCCTCAGTTCCTCTAGATCAGTGGTTCTCAACTCCTGTCCTCAGGAGCCACTAACAGGCCAGATTTTAAGTATTACCTTGGGGAGCTGCAGACTAGAATACTGCAATCACTGAGCAGCAAAATTATATCACCTGTGATGTATTTCAGTTCTCTTGCAAACCTGGCCTGTTAGCGGGTCCTGAGGACAGGCGTTGAGAACCACTGCTCTATTGCCACCCAATCTTCCATATTGGTCCATCATGCCACTCAACCTCCCACAGTGGCCCCCTGTTCCCCCTCAGTACTGCCCAGCCTCCTACAATGGTCCATTGAACCACTCAACCTCCCACAGTGCTTCTGGGCCCCCCTGAGAACCTTTAGCGCCAACAGTGCTTTCTACCACCCTGAAGTCCCCCCTAAGCTTGCTTGCCAGCAACTGCCAGGCTGTGGCCTCCCTCCTCTCTGGGCTCCAGCCACCTGCAGATCCCCTAACCTCCCACAGTTGCCCCCAGCTCCCCTAGTGCCACCCAACCTCCCATAATGGTCCATCATGCCACTCAACTTCCCACAGTGCCCAAAGTCGCCCTGAGAACCTTTAGCCCCAACAGTGCCCCCTACTGCCCTGCAGTTCCCCCTAAACTTGCTTGTAGGCAGGTTATTGCAGCTGATGAACATGGGTCCTCTATGGTTTCCTGGGTCACTGGCTAATCCAAATTACTGTTGGCAGTGCTGCATGCTTGCCAGCTTTATCTCTGACATGGCTATGGAAGATGATATCTAAATCCATGGTTTTCAAACATGGGGCCGTGAAAAGCAGGGAGAAAAAAACAACCAGATCCCAAAGTAAAAGCAACACATATTACACACATTTCATATTGTTAAGCACAAAGTTAACCCCTTAAAAGCCCCTTAAAGTTAACCCCTTTCCAGCTAGTGTCATCAGTACAGTGTCAGTGTATATTATCACTGATCACTGTATTAGTGTCACTAGCGACGTCAGTGTCAGTTAGTGATCCTCCCAGCCAGTGTCTGTTAGTACCAGATTGACCGCCACCCTATCACAGTCCCACTCATAGGTGTGCGCAGCCTATTGCATTAGGGTGTGCACTCCACAGCTCAAACACACATGCATGTGTGTGATTGTGTATATATACTTTTATTTTACAGTTTTATTTTTTACATTTTTTTTTTCTACAATGTTTTTAGGGGCACCGTTAGGGAGCTTTGGTAGAACATCAGGGGTCTAAACAGGGGCCTATGATCCCACTATAAGCCGCTGATCGCCGCCATTACAGTATAGGTAAGTAAATTCCGGTATATACAGTAGTGTGGTGTGACTACACCACACAAAATATTGACACTTTGGGCCCAATTTGGACATTTTCACTTAGGGGTGTACTCACTTTTGTTGCCAGCGGTTTAGACATTAATGGCTGTGTGTTGAGTTATTTTGAGGGGACAGCAAATTTACACTGTTATACAAGCTGTACACTCACTACTTTACATTGTAGCAAAGTGTCATTTCTTCAGTGTTTTTTTGGTTTTTTTTACCAAAGACATGTAGCAGAGTACATATTGGCCTAAATTTATGAAGAAATTAGATTTTTTTAAATTTTTTGATTGGATATGTTTTAAAACAGAAATTTGAAAATATATATTTTTAAAATGGTCTGTCTTTTTTTTTGTGTTTATATATAATAAAAAAGATAAAAATCCAGTGGTGATCAAATACCACCAAAGAAAGCTCTATTTGTGTGAAAAAAGTTATAAAAATCTAACTTGGGTACAGTGCTGCATGACCGCGCAATGACATAGTTACATAGTTGGTGAGATTGAAAAAAGACACAAGTCCATCAAGTCCAACCTATGTGTGTGATTATATGTCAGTATTTCATTGTATATCCCTGTATGTTGCGGTCATTCAGGTGCTTATCTAATACATTTTTTTTAAACTATTGATGTTCCCCGCTGAGACCACCGCCTGTGGAAGGGAATTCCACATCCTTACCGCTCTTATGCCCCGTACACACGGTCGGACTTTGTTCGGACATTCCGACAACAAAATCCTAGGATTTTTTCCGACGGATGTTGGCTCAAACTTGCCTTGCATACACACGGTCACACAAAGTTGTCGGAAAATCCGATCATTCTGAACGCGGTGGCGTACAACACGTACGTCGGGACTATAAACGGGGCAGTGGCCAATAGCTTTCATCTCTCTATTTATTCTGAGCATACGTGGCACTTTGTCCGTCGGATTTGTGTACACACGATCGGAATTTCCGACAACAGATTTTGTTGTCGGAAAATGTTATAGCCTGCTCTCAAACTTTGTGTGTCGGAAAATCCGATGGAAAATGTGTGATGGAGCCCACACACGGTCGGAATTTCCGACAACAAGGTCCTATCACACATTTTCCGTCGGACAATCCGACCGTGTGTACCGGGTATTACAGTAAAGAACCCTTTACGCAGTTTAAGGTTAAACCACTTTTCTTCTAATTTTAGTGAATGGCCACAAGTCTTATTAAACTCCCTTTAACAGAAAAGTTTTCTCTCTATTGTGGGGTCACCAATACGGTATTTGTATATTGAAATCATATCCCCTCTCAAGCATCTCCTCTCCAGAGACAACAAGTTCAGTGCTCATAACCTTTCCTCATAGCTAAGGTCCTCCAGACCCTTTATTAGCTTTGTTGCCCTTCTCTTCCAGTTCCAGCACATCCTTCCTGAGGACTGGAGCCCAGAACTGGATGGCATACTCCAGGTGCGGCCGGACCAGAGTCTTGTAGAGCAGGAGAATTATCGTTTTATCTCTGGAGTTAATCCCCTTTTTAATGCATGCCAATATTCTATTGGCTTTGCTTGCAGCAGCTTGGCATTGCATCATCTACTAGGACCCCCAGGTCCTTTTCCATCCTAGATTCCCCCAGAGGTCCTCCCCCCAGTGTATAGATTGCATTCATATTTTTGCCACCCAAATGCATTATTTTACATTTTTCTACATTAAACCTCATTTGCCATGTAGTTGCCCACCCTATTAATTTGTTCAGATCTTTTTGCAAGGTTTCCACTTCCTGTGGAGAAGTTATTGCCCTGCTTAGCTTAATATCGTCCACAAATACTAAGATTGAGCTTTTTATCCCATCCTCCAGATCATTTATGAATAAGTTAAATAGGATTGGTTCCAGGACAGAACCCTGGGGGACCCCACTACCCACCCCGGACCATTCCGTGTACTCCCCATTTATCACCACCCTCTGATCTCGCCCTTGTAGCCAGTTTTCAATCCATGTACTCACCCTATGCTCCATGCCAACGGACCTTATTTTGTACAGTAAACATTTATGGGGAACTGTGTCAAATGCCTTTGCAAAATCCAGATACACCACGTCTACGAGTCTTCCTTTATTTTAGAAGGCATCTCACTTCTTCATAGAAGGATAATAGATTGGTTTGGCAAGAATGATTCTTCATGAATCCATGCTGATTTCTGCTAATGATACCGTTCTCATTACTAAATTCATGTATATAGTCCCTTATTATCCCCTCCAAGAGCTTGCAAACTATTGATGTTAGGCTAACTGGTTTGTAGTTCCCAGGGATATATCTTTTATTTCCTTTTTTAAATATTGGTGCTACATTGGCTTTTCTCCAATCCGCTGGTACCATACCAGTCAGTACACTCAGTGGTGTTGCTAGGGGGGGTGCGGCCCGCACCCCGGTGACACCCACCAGAGGGTGACACCAGGCTCAGACTGGCACCGGAGCTGTGGCTCCCTCCTTCCCTTTCTGGCCGTTCCTGGATCTTCTCAGCTGTACACAATTTGCGGGGAGAGTGGGGGAGGAGGGAGTGACTCCTGAGGCAGAGGTGCTCGGGGTCCAGCCATACCACAGGCCACAATCTTATCTCTCTCCCTGTTGGCTGCACCCGCCGCCTCCTCGGCTCTGATGTTTGAAGTACACAGGCCGGGAGGAAGAGCCAAGGAGGAGGAAGAGGGACACCGCGGTACAGCACCGAGGTATGTAATAACACGGGTATTGTAGAGTAGGGGACATGATTATTGGGGGGGGGCATTGGCAGGTAACATCTATGCTGCCATGAGTAATTTTAGGGAGGGGGGTTTGCGGAGATGTACTAGGGGGTGCTTTGTTTTTGGTTAGAAATTACTTGTGCTAGAAGTAGAGGGAGGGGGGCAGATTTGAAGTTTAGCCCCTCAGCACAATGCCTCTCCCCTCCCAAAACACCCCCTAGCACATGTCCTCTATCACCCCCCCAATCAAAGATCCCATCTCAGCTCCATCCATCCCCCCGATCCCATCTGGGGGGGGGGTGACACCATGTTTTACCGCACCAGGTGACACCAACCCTAGTGATGCCACTGAGTAGACTGTTTGTAAAAACTAGGAACAATGGTCTGGCAATTACTTGACTGAGTTCCTTAAGGACCCTCAGGTGCAAGCCATCTGGTCCCAGTGATTAATCTATGTTAAGTTTTTCAAGTCTATTCCTAATTCTATCCTCTGTTAGCCATGAGGGTGCTTCCTGTGACGTATCATGAGGATAAACCTTGCAGTTTTGGTTACTGAAGCCCCCCGTTTCCCTTGTGAAGACTGAGGAGAAGAATAAATGTAATACCTTCGCCATCTCCCCATCCTTTGTAACCATATTCCCTTCATCATTCTTTGTGGGGCCGATATGATCTGTCCTCCCTCTTTTACTATTAATGTACTTAAAGAATTTCTTGGGAATTCTTTTACTCTCCTCCACTATGTGTCTTTCTTGTCTTAGCTGCCCTGACTGCACCCTTACATTTCATATTGCATTCTTTGTACAGTTGGGATGCTGATAATGACCCCTCAGCCTTGAATTTTTTTAAGGCCTTCTCCTTTGCTTTTATATGCATTTTTACACTGGAGTTAAGCCACCCATGACTTTTAATTGCTCTTTTAAATGTATTACCCATTGGGATTCATTGGCTAATACACTTATCTAATATGCTCCTAAAGCACACCCATTTTTCCTCCATGTTCTTTGTTCCTAGGTTTTTATCCAATTTAATATCTTCTAGCAAGCGTAGTTTATGGAAGTTGGCTCTTTTGAAATTCAGTGTCTTTGTATTCCCCTTGTGTTTCCTGTTTGTGTGATTTATACTGAAACAAATTAACCTGTGATCACTGTTTCCTAAATTGCCCCGTATTTCCACATCTGTGATCAGGTCTGTATTGTTAGTAATCAGTAGGTCTAGTAATGTCTTGTTTCTTGTTGGTGCATTTACCATCTGACCCATGAAATTGCCCTGCAAAGACATTTACCAGTTAAAGTAATGCAGTGCAGTATAGCAAAAAATGGTCATGAAGGAGGTCAAGTAGCTAAAAAACACCAACAATCCACCTTTATTTCACCTTCACCACTGAATCAAATGCATTTCTTTAAACTGTTCTCTAGTCATTCTCCAGTCCATCCAAAACTTAAAAACCCCTTGGCTGGAGTTGATGTTTAAAAGTATGATTTTATTTCAGCTATGTAGATATTTTCAGATGCTTGTTTTACAACTACACAATAATTTGCATGCTGAACTTTCTTACTTTAAATGTTTGGCAGACGCATGAAGTAACATTGACAGGAGCAGCTGTGGAAGTTCAGCTCCTCACCACAGAACATTGACAAGCTATGTTCCAGGCCATGGAGCCAACTTCAAACTCCAAAGTCTTACCAGCCCTTGTCCCTGCTAATCATATACAACAGTGCTCTGAGGCTACATTAAGCAGAAGCTGATTACTCTACAGGTATGGTTTATGGATTGTGGAAGAAATTCTAAATACCAACTGAATTTCTGGTGATCTGCATTCTCTCACTATGTATTGTAAAATGACTTTTTCATAGCAATATCACAAGGCAAAGCTGAAATTAAAATGTGCAATTTGGCCAAAGGTATAATGTGTCTCCAGTGAAGGGTACTGTTAAAATTACATCATACAAAGATATTGTAGACAGTTGTACTCTTCCAACCTTGTTTTAACAGTTTGGTGAAGATCCTTTTCTGTTCCAGCATGACTGTGCCCCTTTGTACAAAGCCAGCCCCATAAAAGACATGACCAGTTTGGTGTGGAGGAACTTGAATGTCCTGCAAGCCTTGAACTCATCCCTACTGAAAGCCTTTGGGATGAATTGGAAGGCCGATGGTGAGCAAGGTCTTCTCATTCAGTATCGGTCCTGTCCTTGGAGGTTCATGATTAAAGAACTCTACCAATAATTGTAATAGGGTCATCCCACTCCAAACTGAAAACACTATATGGCCCACAGGATGTAGAAACCCCTCCAAATGATGGAGTTCAGGTGTCTCCAGTGAAGGGTACTGGTAATACTCCAGCATACAATGACAATGCAGACAATTGTATCCTTCCAACCTTCTGGTAACAGTTTGGTGAAGACCTTTTCTGTTCCAGCATGACTGTGCCTCTGTCTACAAAGCCAGCCCCAAAAAGACATGGTGTGACCAGTTTGGTGAGGAGGAACTGATTGTGAGCCAGGTCTTTCCATCCAACATCAGTACCTGACCTCGCAAATGTGGAAAGTCTTCCCAGAAGAGTGGAGGATGCTATAGCTACAAAGTGAGCAACTCCATATTAATTGCATTGAGTTAAGGGAGTGGAAACTCCATATTAATGGCCATGGGGTAGGAGGCAACTTTATATTAAGGGCCATGGATTGAAGCAGGGTGGAGCAACTTTACATTAAATAAGAAAGGAGTGTGGGATTTTAAATGAGGCAATTGACTTTCTTATTTACCTGAATCAGGGATGGAGGTACATTATTTGTGCCTCATTTAAAGTCCCAAACTCCCCCCTCTTATTGATAAACTTTACATTAATGTCCATGGTTTTGGAATGAGATCTGCAACAACTGATATAAGTGGGATGGTCAGGTGTCCACAGATAGTGTAAGCTGAGCTTTGAATTGGCAAGTATTGTTATAAGGAGCCAGTTAGGCATTCCACCTTTCAGGTGACCAGAGATCTATGTGAACATTTATTTTCCAAAACCTTGTATAGAAAAAAAATAAGTAAACAATGTAATTGTTTACCTTGTTTTATTCTAATAGTCCTTCAGTGGATGATCATCTACTCCCAGGACACATTATTTTATTGGTTAAAAAAGAAGTTTGGGTTTTAAAAAAAATGATACACAGCTAGTTGGATGCTGCAGCTGTTCCCCACAACTGAGAACTGAGTGATCAAAGACCGCTGAGCGCTGAGCAGAGAGCAGATGACTGTCATTCCCTGGCTCTCTGCTCTGCCCCTCCAGTGTTCACTGGAGCACTAGGCTGTGGAGGGCTGTGTGGTGGTGGTGGTGGTGGTGGGGGGGTGGAGCAGCTGGCTCAGGCTCTCAGAGGCTTGCTGAGAGGCTGATCCAGCTGCTGGTCAAGGCATCTGGGTGGATCCCAACTGTAAAGTCGGGATCTTTCCCAAGCCTCGACCAGCTGGGTCATGTTAGCTGACAGCAGGCTTTAGGAGTGCAGAACGAACTGCAGTCCTTTGACCTACATGAGAAGTGCAGCCAAAATAGCTTTGGCCATATTTTAGAATATTGTGAATGTCAGGCAATGTATCTTGGCACTTTGCAAGGTTTGGAGAGGCTTGGAGACAGTGGTGGCTGGTGGGTTTTTTTTGGGGGGGGCAGCAAACAACCCCTTTCGGGCCGCCAGTAGAGCGGCACTAGCGCAACTCCCAGCTACCCCCCCCCCCCATGCGGCTCGGCACTAACACCCCCTCCAACACCTGCTGTCCTTACCGTGGATGTGGTTGGTGAGAGCAGCGGTTGGGGCTGCTGTGGCCATCTTCCAGTGCGGCAGGCTCCTGTGTCCTCTCCTGGAGTCCTCTCTGCGGTGTGTCTCCTCTCTGCTCCTCCCAGCGCTAGGCATCCAATAGGATCGCCTGACATTTTGGCCAATTGGCAAACGGGTTTCACAACTGCTTCCCAATTGGCCAGGAGGAGGATTAGTGTTGCAACAGCGAATGTTCATTCGCTGTTGCAACATACCTGGGTGGGCTCTGGGCGCATCCTCTGCGCCCCAAGCCCACGCTAATGCCTGTTGCTTCTCTTATATTATAATGTTGGTCGTTCACCCTATTTTAAATAAATGTGTTTTTTTAAATACTACACAATGAGCCCTTCCTTTCTAGGTATGATTGTCTGGGTCGAACCCATTTGGAATGTCTTAACCTTCATATGGGTTACCGGCAGCTGATTAAAGAGGAGCATCAATCCATCCATCCATCCTTGAAGGGTCTTCTTTTTCCCAGAAGTGCTGTTAGACCTTCTATTTAGAGGTCTAAAATTCCTGGTAAGAGGCTTTATTATCCCTTTTAGTGAATTGCACTGTGGTGAAAATTGGAGGCACTCGAAATCCCCCCCCCCCCTTTTTTTTATCTGGAGAACAAATAGAGCACTGTGATATTTATCAGCACTTCGCTGGGACTATTTACAACACACGTTTCATGATTCTTCACATCTGTTGGGGATTTTTTTGAGTTTAGTTTATGAATTTATTCATTTATTTAATCACCTAATGAATTTTAAAATGATTTGTATTGATGTTCATATGAATTTTGGGTATTCGTTGATTGTGGCATGAATTAATATTTGTATTGTTCACATGAACTTGGAAGGTTTTATGCACTTTTGGACAGCGCAATACATTTAGTATTGTATCGGTTTGTGCAGATATAGTGAGTGCAGCTGTCTTTCATATATTTATTTATTGATCTATTCATTTTATTATTCACACATTTGATTTTGCTTTGATGGGAATAATCAAGGTTCTCTTAACACTTTTTTGCGCCGGATTGGTTTGGTAATACTGGTCTAAGCAAACAGCAGAAAGTAGTCAGCTGACTGATGGTGTAGACCAGGGGTCTCCAAACTTTCTAAAGAAAGGGCCAGTTTACGGTCCCTCAGACTTTAGGAGGGCGGACTGAGCCCAGTGGGAGTAAACAATATTTGATCTTTGGTATTAGAGGGGGAAATAGTTGGTGTCAGTGGGGGGGATAGTGTCCCAGCATTGGTGTCAGTGCGGGGAGGATAGTGCCCCAGCATTGGTGTCAGTGGAAGGAATGGTGCCCCCATTATTGGTGTCAGTGGAAGGAATGGTGCCCCCATTGTTGGTGTCAGTGGAAGGAATGGTGCCCCATTGTTGGTGTCAGTGGAAGGAATGGTGCCCCATTGTTGGTGTCAGTGGAAGGAATGGTGCTCCCATTGTTGGTGTCAGTGGAAGGAATGGTGCCCCATTGTTGGTGTCAGTGGAAGAAATGGTGCCCCATTGTTGGTGTCATTGGAAGGAATGGTGCCCCATTGTTGGTGTCAGTGGAAGGAATGGTGCCCCCATTGTTGGTGTCAGTGGAAGGAATGGTGCTATCATTGTTGGTGTCAGTGGAAGGAATGGTGCCCCATTGTTGGTGTCAGTGGAAGGAATGGTGCCCCCATTGTTGGTGTCAGTGGAAGGAATGGTGCCCCATTGTTGGTGTCAGTGGAAGAAATGGTGCCCCATTGTTGGTGTCATTGGAAGGAATGGTGCCCCATTGTTGGTGTCAGTGGAAGGAATGGTGCCCCATTGTTGGTGTCAGTGGCAGGAAGAATTCCTCAAGGGCCGGATAAAGAAGGCAAGCAAAGGGCCGCATCCGGCCCCAGGGCCACAGTTTGGAGACCACTGGTGTAGACTTAACCGGGTCCAGATTTCAGGACCAGTAAACAAAGCAATGACTGACAACAGCAGAGATAAGAAGCCAATTATATGCATTAACACAAACAAGCTACAATCAGATGTAATCCATGCCATGCATTTGACAAACATAAGATAGACCTGGATCCAAGGCATGAGGAGCAGACTAACCTGTTGACCAGTTTAAATGTCCAGCAGTCTTTTTAGGCACTCCTAATTGAGACAGGTGTGCACTTCAGAGACTTTAGTTGTATTGGTAAGTAATGAACAGCAGATGGCGAAGGTTTAAAGTTGATTGTTACAGATTATTTTCAGCATGCGAATGACCCTTTTTTTGGAGCAATGGAATGATCTTCTGAAAAACATAATTTCAAGATTAAAACTGTAATGTAAGTTGCTGCCATGACTCCTGGAAGAATAATGTCTTTGGACTTCAACTGAAGGATTTATAGGCACTTAGCTGTAGACTAAAGGTTTCTGACCTTGCTCTTACATGGCCCCAGTAGAAAAAGAGATAGAGAATCATCAACGCATGTGCTAAAAATTGCAGAGCAGCAAAAAAAATAAAAAAATAAATCCCTAACTCTGCAACTGATCCCAGGCTTGATTGAAGCCCTCTTGGGTCGACGTCTGTGATTCTCCAAACTCAGAAGGCTTAATCTTTTACGCCAGCAAGGAAAATGAAAATCAAACCAAACCAGCTGTTTTCCCCGTTTTCATTTAGCAAATGTCAAAGCAAATGTACATTGGGGACAGCTTGGCCACAGAAATTTACAAAATAACAATTCTCCAGTCCATGTTGCAGTTTTTATGACAATTTGGCCTAAACTGAGCAAATGCAACATTCAGACAAACTTCTCTCATGTCTCATGCTTGGGACAAGAAAAGTAGCCAAAGTGTTTTTTGTTTTTTTTTAAACAGCGTAGAATTAGCTCAAGATAGACTTTCTGTTTTTATGTAGGCATCTATCTATAGATACATGTAATTATTGCCTTTTGGGTGCCATATACTCAAGCGAAATTCACTTCCATCTGAGGAATGTGCTCACTTTGGTTTTCTATATCCTTTTGAGATTTTCCTCAGCTCTAGGGGCTTGTGCCCTCAAGGCCGTGGTGTAGCTTAAATGTCAACCAACAAACAGAGTCCCTTGTATGTTCTTGTGGTTCCTAAATTATGAAATGAGGATATCTCTAGAGATTCTAGAAAATTTCAGGCTAAACATGGTATCCTATATGTGTCTGCTTTTTGTAGGTAAGATTAAAAAAAAAGATTTCTCTGAATTTTTAACCTAGAGCAAGTCAGGACACTAAATGGCCAATAGGTACATTTGCAGGTTCATTTAAATGCTAACCCCCTGACTGTTCCATCAACTAGAGATGAGTGAGAAGATCAAGACCTAGATCCAAGGCTTTTTTTCTCAAAGAATAGTTGCAGGTACTCCCTATTCTGAGGTACCCCTTGCCTCCACCCCCTACCCACCTCTGAGCACTGTTCCTTGCTTTAACCCCCTGTCCACCTCCAAGCACTGTCCCTTGGTTCAACCCCCTACCTACCTCCAAGCACTGTCCCTCGGTTCAACCCCCTACCCACCTCCGAGCACTGTCACTTGGTTCAACCCCCTACCCACCTCTTAGTACTGTTCCTTGACTTAACCGCCTACCCACTCCTGAGCATTGTCCCTTGTTTAAACCCTCTACCTACCTCCAAATACTGTCCCTTGATTAAACCCCCTACCCACCTCTGAGCACTGTCCATTGGTTCAACCCCCTACCCACCTCCAAGCACTGTCACTTGGTTCATCCCCTGTCCACCTCCAAGCACTCTCCCTTGGTTCAATGCCCTACCCACCTCCGAGCATTGTCCCTTGGTTCAACCCCTACCTACCTCCAAATACTGTCCCTTGATTAAACCCCCTACCCACCTCTGAGCACTGTCCGTTGGTTCAACCCCCTATCCACCTCCAAGCACTGTCCCTTGGTTCAACCCCCCTACCCACCTCCGAGCACTATTCCTTGATTTAACCCCCTACCCACTCCTGAGCATTGTCCCTTGGTTCATCCCCCTACCCACCTCCAAGTACTGTCCCTTGGTTGAACCCCCTACCCACCTCCAAATACTGTCCCTTGATTAAACCCCCTACCCACCCTCGAGCACTGTCCCTTGGTTCAACCCCCTACCCACCTCCGAGCACTGTCCCTTAATTAAAGCCTCTTCTCACCTCAGAGCACCGTCCCTTGGTTCAACCCCCTACCCACCTCCGAGCACTGTCCTTTGATTAAACCCCCTTCCCACCTCCGAGCACTGTCCCTTGGTTCAACCCCCTTCCCACCTCCAAGCATTGTCCCTTGGTTCCACCCCCTACATATCTGCCAGTACCGCCATTTTTAGAGAATACAAAACCAAGCATCATGTGGTTAGGTAATTTGTATGGAATATGTTAATGAAACTGGAAGAGCAGTGAAATAGATCCCCTGCAGCCAGCAACATACCCTCCCCCACCCAGCAACAATAGACTCCCCTGCAAAAATAGACCCCCACTAACAACAATAGATCTCCCAGAAGCTAGCATCAGGAGACCCTTTCCCCAACAGTAGATCCCTCCTAGCAATAATTGACCCCCCCCCCCCCAGCAACAAGATCCTCCATCAGCAAGTAAAAGATCCCCCACCAGCAATAATAGACTCCCTGAAACAACAAATTACCCCCCCCCCCCAGGGACAATAGATCTCCACTAGCAGCAATAGATCCCATCAACAATAGATCCCCCGGTAGCCAGCATCAATGAACCCTCTAGCACACCCCATTACCCCTTGCCAGTACATACATTCAGTAATGGAAGTGCCGGTACTGCGTTCCCTCGTGATCCTGTTAAAAAAAATGCCCTGCGCATATCTGTGGATTTTTTAAGAAAAAAAAACAAAACAAAATGGTAGACCCCAAGATATACTGGCCCAGAACACCAGGCATATGTGCCGGGTTTGGGGTTAGTCTGACCCATCAAAGCACGGAATGATCTTTCGATGGGCCCTGTTACCCTAATCACTATGTGGACTGATTATCTATGCCCCAAAATTTATTTTCCCGTCACTCTCTTTGTGCAGCTCCTCCCACCAGCTTTCAATCACCGCAAGGGGCATTTCTTCCTGCCTCCTCCCATATAACACACCTCACTGCATACGAGCAATTAGAGCACACTCAGACCATGTTCCCGAAGGCTAGTCTGTATTAGGTGCATTGTATTCTCTATTTTGTAAGACATAGGCTCCAGCTAACACTTTTTAAATAAGATAGACTAAGGACCTGGTCCTTAAAAAATATGGGTCATTGAGGAAGTGAGGGAGGATATCCTCATTTAAGATAGATAACCATAAAAAACCCCAAACACAGTGGAACCTTGGATTACGAGCATAATCCGTTCCAGGCCAATGCTTGTAATCCAAAGCACTCGCATATCAAAGCGAATTTCCCCATAGAAGTCAATGGAAACGAAGATAATTTGTTCCGCATTGACTTCTATTGCATGCAATATTGCCTGTGGCCAGAGGTGAGTGGGGCACCGTAGAGCCCTTGGAATTACTCGGGGACAGCTCAACTGAACTCAGAAACCCTCAGAAAGGCTCAGAAACACTCGGGAACTGAGTGATTCCGAGTATTTCTGAACGGCTCCGAGTGCCCCCGCACCCCTGGCCAAATGCGGTATTGTACACCACATTAGCTTGAATTCAGCTCATTTCGCAAGACAACACTCACAAACCGAGTCCGAATTTTTTAAAAAAAGTTGCTCATCTTTCAAAACGCTCGTTTTGAAAGACTCGTTACTCGTTAACCAAGAATGAATGAATGAAAGAATAACTTGTATAGCGCTACATATGCGAACTAAATCGCCTCAGGGCGCTTTTGCCACCAGTGTCCGTCTGGGTCTTCAGAAGAGATGGGTCTTGAGCTTCTTCCTGAAGGCCAGATGGTTTTCTACCGCGGATGTCCACGGTAAAGCATTCCATAGCTGTGGTCCTTGGACTGCAAGCCTTTGTTCGCCTTTTAATTTATAACGGGTCTTGGGGATGTGGAGGAGGTTCTGGTTAGCTGACCGGAGAGGGCGACCTGGGGTGTAGTGCTTTATTTTGTCGCCGAGTTATTGCGGGGCTTTTCCTTGTGTACATTTGTGAGCGAGGCAGAGGGTCTTAAATGGAACTCGGTCCTTCACGGCTAGCCAATGGAGGGAGCCAATGGAGGGTCCTCAGGGACGGGGTGATTGATTCCCAGGGTTTTTTTTCCAGTTACCAGTCTGGCTGCTGTGTTCTGGGCGATTTGTAGACGTGAAATTTGGTATTTTGGAAGTCCTAGGTAGAGGGAATTTGCATGGTCGAGTCGGGAATTGATGAACCAAGGTTCCACTGTATAATAGATCAAAGAGAGGGCCAAATGAAAAATCCTTAGGAATCCAAAGTCTTTATCGTTTTTGTGTTTACTGGTTACAACAAGCAGGGGAATAGGCACCAATGCGTTTCGGGGACCCAATCAGCTCAAAGGAGATTTAGGAGTTGACAGAACGCCTGGCACCCAGCTTAGGTGCTTCCGCCAAACAGTGCCTCCTGCTCTCCTGACTGAGAGCTAATACCAACCCTCCTACCCCAAGCATCGTGCACAGACAAGATGTTGAGGTAAAATCCAAAGGAATGACTGTTTATTAAACAGAAATACAGGTTTTTACACAATTCAAAAGTAGGTCGGTCACCACATGAACCATAAAACCAAATATTAACCCAAAACATCACACAAGGGTTAGATAACGAGGTAGAGTTGACACAAGGCTAATCCCATCATGAAGGAACCTCCAAAAGTTAACCAAATTAGCCAACAGACAGACACAATTAGGGAGAGACCTACTTTACAGAAAGATGCATAACACCTTAATAAACAGAATATAGCAGGAGACCCCAGTATCAGGTTGCTTTGAGCTGATCATATTAACATCTGCTCCGAGTATCACAGTCTAAAGCAGTCATTGTTGGTTCAGGCAAAGACACCCCAAATATGTATATGGGTCTTCCAGTTCCCAAAGTCTGTGTGATTTGGGGAGACATGAACTTGAATCCGAAGCAAGACCACTCAAAGGGTCCCCCAGGCACACACCTCCCAAAGAGTAGTGCTCCCTTTAAAACGAAGGCCCATAGTCAGTAGGCAAGAGGCCACCCTGCAGCCCCTCCAAAAGCCCCTGTCCTGTTAGGGTCTGTCACAGGAGTTCACTATCATGCCATCTATGGAAAAAAATCTTCTTTATTGCGAAAAAAAAGCACACATGCCCTAGAAAAGACAGCAGTGACACTCATTTATAGTCTAATGAGTCAACGGATGGCAAGAAGGTGAAGAGGAAAGCTGCTAAGCTTGCAGCTTGTGAACAGTGAAGTCATTCTCTCAAGCTACACTATATTGCCAAAAGTATTGGGACGCCTGCCTTTACACACATGTGAACTTTAATGGCATCCCAGTCTTAGTCCGTAGGGTTCAATATGGAGTTGGCCCACCCTTTGCAGCTAAAACTGCTTCAACTCTTCTGGGAAGGCTGTCCACAAGGTTTAGGAGTGTGTCTATGGGAATGTTTGACTATTCTTCCAGAAGCGCATTTGTGAGGTCAGGGGCCGTCCCCAAACTGTTCCCACAAAGTTGGGACCATGAAATTGTCCAAAATGTCTTGGTATGCTGATGCCTTAAGAGTTCCCTTCACTGGAACTAAGGGGCCAAGCTCAACCCCTGAAAAACAACCCCACACCATAATCCCCCCTCTACCAAATTATTTGGACTGGTGCACAAAGCAAAGTCCATAAAGACATGGATGAGTGAGTTTGGGGTGGAGGAACTTGACTGGCCTGTACAGAGCCCTGACCTCAACATGATGGAACATCTCTGGGATGAATTAGAGCGAAGACTGTGAGCCAGGCCTTCTTGTCCAACATCAGTGCCGGACCTCACAAATGCGCTTCTGGAAGAATGCTCAAACATTCCCATAGACACACTCCTAAACTTTGTGGACAGCTTTCCCAGAAGAGTTGAAGTTGTTATACCTGTAAAGGGTGGGCCAACTCAATATTGAACCCTACGGACTAAGACTGGGATGCCATTAAAGTTCATGTGCGTGTAAAGGGAGGTGTCCCAATACTTTTGGCAATGTAGTGTATATGGTGTTGTAAAGTGAGTAAGACAGAAGTGCAACAAAAAAGCATTGCAAATAGTTTGGTATGTAAGCAGTTGATATACAGGTATTTTTATTGAACAGACTATTAAAGCCTTTTATTTGGAGTTCCCCTTTAAGTGTATAAACAGCTCATTGGTAACTGAAAGGAAGAGTCCAGTTGGGGTAAGCAGTGGAGGATGAGAGATCAGATGATGGAGGACTCAGGACAGGAGAATGACTACAGTAGAGAAAGTCCTTGTCCATGAAACACAACTACAAACCATATTATCCCTCTATGGGTGGTCTGTATGAAGTCAAGCCTTACACGTGTTAATGCGTTTATACTGATGGAACATCCCCTCGGAGGACATAATCTAGCCAAAGCCTTACGCTCTCTGTTTCTTCATTAGGGGTTAAGTTACACTTCGCCCTCTATGAGTTCTCAGAAAAGGCATAATGGTCCAAAGTCATAAATCCTTTCTCTGCATACTTCGAAATATCTTTTTTTTTACATTATTGGTAACCGTATCTGAGCAAATCCCGTAATTCGTGACCACGTTAACCGATGTTTAATTGCAATACACGATCTAATAATAGACGCGAAATACACGGATGGAAAGCTTTGCTGTACAGCAGATATTAAGGTCATAAAACTTGTCCACCTCTTGTTAACCACTGGCCCAGGTCTGGCCATTTTGGCTTTCACTTCTTGTATTTAGAGAACGTTTAAAAAAAGCCACTTTGGAATACTTCGCTTCTGACTCACACTCTGGCCTTTCTCAGAGGCTTTGATTACCAGCAATTCTGTGATTATAATAGTACTGGAATCTAGTAAGCTCAGTTCTTATTTTAATTGCTGTAGTTTTCAGATCTAAGGTATAGTCCAGACATAACCTACTTCTAATGGTCTGCTGTCCTCCTATCATCTAAGGCAGCCTTGTTACCCCAGAGGAACCCTTGATAAAATGTTCACATCTCAGAGAACCCCTGCTATGATTTTTACATGATTGGGGGATCATTAGGAGAACTTCCCTTACATTGGTGGTCAGTTGGAAGAATGTCCCTTACATTGGTGATCAGTGAGAAGAATGTTCCTTACATTGGTGATCAGTGGGAAGAATGCCCCTTACATTGGTGATCAGTGGGAAGAATGTTCCTTACATTGGTGATAAGTGGGAAGAATGTTCCTTACATTGGTGATCAGTGAGAAGAATGTTCCTTACATTGGTGATAAGTGGGAAGAATGTTCCTTACATTGGTGATCAGTGGGAAGAATGATCCTTACATTGGTGATCAGTTAGAAGAATGTCTCTTACATTGGTGATCAGTGGGAAGAATGTTCCTTACATTGGTGATCAGTGGGAAGAATGTCCCTTACATTGGTGATCAGTGGGAAGAATGTTCCTTACATTGGTGATCAGTGGGAAGAATGTTCCTTACATTGGTGATAAGTGGGAAGAATGTTCCTTACATTGGTGATCAGTGGGAAGAATGATCCTTACATTGGTGATCAGTTAGAAGAATGTTCCTTACATTGGTGATCAGTGGGAAGAATGTTCCTTACATTGGTGATCAGTGGGAAGAATGTTCCTTACATTGGTGATCAGTGGGAAGAATGTTCCTTACATTGGTGATCAGTGGGAAGAATGCCCCTTACATTGGTGATCAGTGGGAAGAATGTTCCTTACATTGGTGATAAGTGGGAAGAATGTTCCTTACATTGGTGATCAGTGAGAAGAATGTTCCTTACATTGGTGATAAGTGGGAAGAATGCTCCTTACATTGGTGATCAGTGGGAAGAATGCTCCTTACATTGGTGATCAGTGGGAAGAATGTTCCTTACATTGGTGATCAGTGGGAAGAATATTCCTTACATTGGTGATCAGTGGGAAGAATGTTCCTTACATTGGTGATCAGTGGGAAGAATGTTCCTTACATTGGTGATCAGTGAGAAGAATGTCTCTTACATTGGTGATCAGTGGGAAGAATGTTCCTTACATTGGTGATCAGTGGGAAGAATGTTCCTTACATTGGTGATCAGTGGGAAGAATGATCCTTACATTGGTGATCAGTTAGAAGAATGTCTCTTACATTGGTGATCAGTGGGAAGAATGTTCCTTACATTGGTGATAAGTGGGAAGAATGCTCCTTACATTGGTGATTAGTGAGAAGAATATTCCTTACATTGGTGATCAGTGAGAAGAATGTTCCTTACATTGGTGATCAGTGGGAAGAATGATCCTTACATTGGTGATCAGTTAGAAGAATGTCTCTTACATTGGTGATCAGTGGGAAGAATGTTCCTTACATTGGTGATAAGTGGGAAGAATGCTCCTTACATTGGTGATTAGTGGGAAGAATGTTCCTTACATTGGTGATCAGTGAGAAGAATGTTCCTTACATTGGTGGTCAGTGAGAAGAATGTTCCTTACATTGGTGATCAGTGGGAAGAATGTCTCTTACATTGGTGATCAGTGAGAAGAATGATCCTTACATTGGTGATCACTGGGAAGAATGTTCCTTACATTGGTAATCAGTGGGAAGAATGTTCCTTACATTGGTGATCAGTGGGAAGAATGTTCCTTACATTGGTGATCAGTGGGAAGAATGTTCCTTACATTGGTGATAAGTGGGAAGAATGTTCCTTACATTGGTGATCAGTGGGAAGAATGTTCCTTACATTGGTGATCAGTGGGAAGAATGCCCCTTACATTGGTGATCAGTGGGAAGAATGTTCCTTACATTGGTGATAAGTGGGAAGAATGTTCCTTACATTGGTGATCAGTGAGAAGAATGTTCCTTACATTGGTGATAAGTGGGAAGAATGCTCCTTACATTGGTGATCAGTGGGAAGAATGCTCCTTACATTGGTGATCAGTGGGAAGAATGTTCCTTACATTGGTGATCAGTGGGAAGAATATTCCTTACATTGGTGATCAGTGGGAAGAATGTTCCTTACATTGGTGATCAGTGGGAAGAATGTTCCTTACATTGGTGATCAGTGAGAAGAATGTCTCTTACATTGGTGATCAGTGGGAAGAATGTTCCTTACATTGGTGATCAGTGGGAAGAATGTTCCTTACATTGGTGATCAGTGGGAAGAATGTTCCTTACATTGGTGATCAGTGAGAAGAATGTCTCTTACATTGGTGATCAGTGAGAAGAATGTTCCTTACATTGGTGATCAGTGAGAAGAATGTTCCTTACATTGGTGATCAGTGGGAAGAATGATCCTTACATTGGTGATCAGTTAGAAGAATGTCTCTTACATTGGTGATCAGTGGGAAGAATGTTCCTTACATTGGTGATAAGTGGGAAGAATGCTCCTTACATTGGTGATTAGTGGGAAGAATGTTCCTTACATTGGTGATCAGTGAGAAGAATGTTCCTTACATTGGTGGTCAGTGAGAAGAATGTTCCTTACATTGGTGATCAGTGGGAAGAATGTCTCTTACATTGGTGATCAGTGAGAAGAATGATCCTTACATTGGTGATCACTGGGAAGAATGTTCCTTACATTGGTAATCAGTGGGAAGAATGTTCCTTACATTGGTGATCAGTGGGAAGAATGTTCCTTACATTGGTGATCAGTGGGAAGAATGTTCCTTACATTGGTGATCAGTGGGAAGAATGTTCCTTACATTGGTGATCAGTGAGAAGAATGTTCCTTACATTGGTGGTCACTGACTGGGAGTAGACAGAGATCGTTGTTCCTCATCATTAGGAACAGACAATCTCTCTGTACTCCCCTGCCAGAACAGGGATTTGCTTTGTTTACATAGGCAGATCCTCGTTCTGCCTCTCTGAGGAGCAATCGCGGGTGGCAGGCGGACATCGCAGCCGCCGGCCACGTGCATCGGCTCCGGCAGCGCGCCGTGGGTGCGTGTGCGCCACGGGCGCTTGCCCACAATATCTCTCAAAGGAACTGACGTACCGGTATGGTGGTTTGCGCAATAGAGCCGACCTTCCGCCATATATCGGCAGCGTTTGGTTGGCAAGTGGTTAACCTTAAGCTGCGCAGGGGGTTTTTCAGGGTCAGGGGGATAAGGATGTGGAATGCTCTTTCACAATCGGTGGTGTCGGGCAGGAAGTATGGATAGTTTTAAAAGACTTTGGATGGGCATCTTAGGGAAAACAATATAAGGGGATAAGGATAATTATTTTTCTACACGCACACACCTACACAGGTGGAACTAGGTGGACTGTTGTCTTTATTAAACCTTACCAACTGTTTAACTTTGTAAAAGGGGTTGCCCTACCAAAGAGGTTGCAGGAACAGGGTGGCTATCCCATGGAGACAGCAGGTAAGTGTCTGACAGAGGTCTCGGCAGTAGGGTGACCACATTTCCAAACTGCCATTCAGGGACACCCCCCCCCACCTTCCCAAAAGAATATGATTTTTGATACTTTTTTGTGACCCCATTGATATCACGGGTTCATGCTGGGACCTGTAGTTCTTCACTAGTTGGGAGGGGTGGGGGGTTTGTCACATCTTCAGTCACATCCCCCAAAAGTAAAGGACTACAAGTCCCAGCATGAATACCCTGAGATCTAAGGATGTGACTCCCCCCCAACATTGAAGGAATACAAATCCAAGTAAAGGCCTCTTTGATCTAAGGGTGTGAGCCCATAGATTTCACAGGTCTATGCTGGGGCCTTCAGTTCTTCACTAGCTGGGGGGCAGGGGGGTTGTCACATCTTCAGCTCAGAGGGGTTAATGCTGGGACCTGTAGTCCTTCACATTTGGGGGGAGGGGGGGTCACATCCTGGCTGTGTTCGTTTCATTCCCGGGACACTGTATTGTCCCGGAATGAAGGTGCCAGGGACAGACCTGCAAAATGCAGGACTGTCCCGGGCAATCCGGGACATGTGGTCACCCTACTCGGCAGGTGACAGGCTAGGGCAGTGATGGTGAACCTTGGCACCCCAGATGTTTTGGAACTACATTTCACATGATGCTCCACTACACTGCAGAGTACCAGAGCATCATGGGAAATGTAGTTCCAAAACATCTGGGGTGCCAAGGTTCACCATCACTGGGCTAGGGAATAGTCCAATGTCCAAGATGGGGTCAAGACCGACAGCAGGCAAGGAAGTAATCTAGATCCGGGCAGAGGATTATGGCAGGTGGCAAGCAAAAGGACGGTCGTGGTCCAAGCAGGTGTTGAGGTGGCAGATAAGAGAAAAGCCAGGATGATTTCCTAAACCACATAGTGTAATCTATTATTAACCAAAATCACCTAAAATAAATCTGACATGAATTCAAAGTGCACAAAACTTTATTGAAAAGTCCAACACGGAACTCCCAAGTGATCCTTGAAGTGAAGTCCTCTCCAGTGTTCCACCACCACGCAAGCTGTGCCAAACTGCTTACCGAAAAATCAGACCCCCAGATAATAAGAGGTCTAACAACGCTCTGCCAGAAACACTGAGGAACATTAGACATTTGTGATTAGTTTGATTAGAAAATTCACACAAAAATGTTGTTTTTTGAAGATTCAAATGTATCCGAATCACAATAGTAACGAATTTCAATGAATCCGAAATAAATTACAATTAAAAAAATTATCGAATATGAATTCTAAGTGGAAAATGAATTGGAATTTGAAATGGAAACATATTGCAATAAATGCAATAAGGTATAAAGGTAAAAATAAGATGATGATTCCTACTTAGGCTGCTTAATAGAATAGAATAGAAAAAAATAGAATAGATTAGAATGGAATAAAATTAGACGAATATAGCCGTCTTCTGGAAATCAAAACTCGAAATTTTAATTTAGATTTTCGAATCAACTTGAAAAAAAAGGAATATACAACACAAATCTAATATACATAACGAATATGACATGACAACATTTTTAACGAATGAATCCAAAATTAAACCAACTTTTCCGTCAGACAATTAAAGAAGCCTGAGAACAGAAAACCGTTTGATCAAGTGGGCATGCGTGATGATGTCATCATGCGCGCTCGCTTGGCTGAAGCCCCTGAGGCCGGGTTCACACTATTCCGAATTGGATGAATTCGAAATAGCATGAGATTTTGACCGGCTCTCTATGGTGCCGGTTCACGTATCTCCGCTACGGCTCCGGTGCGAATTTGCACAGGGGTCCTGTGCGTCTTTTGGTCCGTTTCAGGTCCAAAATCAGCCAAAAATTCGGGCTGAAATCAGACCTGAGATGGTGAACGGGGACGCCCCCTGGACCCCCTTCTGTGAGCCGCATGTGGAGATGGTGTGAACCCAGCCTGAAGGTTTCCTGTGGTATCTTGCACCAAGCCATCAATAACCATCAAGTCCTGTAAGTTGGGAGGTGGGTCCTCCATGGATTGGACTTGCTTTTCAACCACATCCCACTGATTATCGACTGGATTGAGATCTGGAGAATTTGGAGGCCAAGTCGACACCTGATGTGTTCCTCAAACCATTCTTGAACCATTTTTTGCAGAGTGGCAGGACACATTATTCTGCTAAAAGAGGCCACCGCCCATCAGGGAATACCGTTTTCCATGAAGGGGTGTAAGTTGGTCACCTACAATGTTTAGGTAGGTGGTTTGTGTCAAAGTAACATCCCCATGAAGGAGCCAAGGTTTCCCAGCAGAACATTGCTCAAAGCATCACATTGCCTCCACCGGCTTGTCTTATTCCCCATACCGCATCCTGGTGCCACCTCTTCCCCAGGTAAGTGACCCACCTGGCCATTCATATAAAAGGAAAGTCATTCATCAGACCAGGCCACCTTCCTACCGTTGCTCCCTGGTCCAGTCCTGATGCTCACGTCCAGAGCTGCTCGATTCTGGGAAAAATGAGGATCACGATTTTTTTTGCTTAGAATAAAGATCACGATTCTAGCGGCGTAACATCATCTTTCACATTATACAAAAAAAATCGGGCTAATTTACTGTTTAGTTTTGTTTTTTTTTTTCCATTAAAATTTATTAAAATTCATTAAAATTTATCTTATTCATTTTTTTCCCAAAAAATTGCATTTGAAAGACCGCTGCACAAATACCGCGTGACATAAAATATTGCAACAACTGTCATTTTATTCTCTAGGGTCTCTGCTAATATATATATATATATATATATATATATATATATATATATATATATATATATATATATATATATCTATCTATCTATATATATCTATCTATATATATCTATATATATCTATCTATCTATATCTATATAGATGTAGATATATCTATATAGATATAGATATATCTATATCTATATAGATATATATATATATATATATATATATACATACTGTATATATATATAGATAGATATATATCTATATATCTATAGATATAGATATAGATCTATATATCTATATAGATATATAGATCTATATCTATAGATATATATAGAGAGAGAGAGAGAGATATTTCTATCTATCTATCTATCTATCTATCTATCTAGATATCTATCTATCTATCTAGATATCTCTCTCTCTCTCTCTCTCTCTCTCTGTCTCTCTCTCTCTCTCTCTCTCTCTCTCTCTCTCTCTCTCTCTCTCTCTCTCTATACAGTATATATATAATGTTTGGGGGTTCTAAGTAATTTTCGAGGAAAAAAATAATGATTTTAACTTGAAACGTGTCCGAAAAAAGGTTTAGTCTTTCAATGGTTAAACTTCCCTCATTTACAGACCGAAGTTCATTCCTTTGATCTAAAGAACAAAACGTTACAATGTTTATAGTTAGCTCAGCAGCTGAGGAATGTTGTGAAACTTGGCAGACTGAGTGTTTTTTTTTTTTTGTTTTGTTTTGTTGCTTTGAGCAGAGAACTCTTCATAGAATCGGGAAAATGCTTTGTTAAGATTTGCGAGGGGGGAAAGAATCGCGATCTCGACTCTTAGCGATTAATCGTGCCGCTCTACTCACATCCCCATTGTAGGCGCTTTTGGCTGTGGACACGGGTCAGCATGGGCACCCTGACCGGTGCAGCCCCCCCTCCCCCCCATACACAACAAACTGCGATAAACATTTTTCAGCTTCAGGGACAACATGTTCACTTGTTGCCAAATATATCCCACCCACCTTCAGATGTCCTTGTACCATTGTTTACTTTTTCCTGTCAGTGGCCATGAAGATATGGCTGATCGGTGGATGTCTCAGTGCAAAAAATAAAAAATAAAATAAATAAATAAAAATTAAAAATTAAATATCTTTGGAAGAAGAAACAAATAAACAGTAAAAATATTTTACAACCTGCTGGAAAAATATAATCATTTAAAAAAAAAAAAATTTTTTTGTGCAATCCTGAATTAAAACATCCCGCTGGCTGAACAGAATTTTTTTTTTCCTCAAAAAATGCTTCTGTGTTCCCTGATAACAAAATTTCTCTGCGGTTATAAGACATGACCCCCCCCCCCCTCCCCCCAACTTGCTTGTACTCGGCAGATGAGTCATTGGTAAATGAAGCCGATATCTGGACCCCGACCTCTGTGCATCATCTCCCCTCCTGGAACATTTCACAAGTCTGCAGGAAAAGAGGATTTGTAATATCTCCAGGGCACAAGCAGGAAGGAATCTGAAATAAAATTTACAGTATGCCTTGTTTTTTTTGTTTTGTTTTTTTCATTATTTCATTTTATTTTATTTTATGCCTTGTAAAATGTCTGACTGATGACAGTTTTTTTTTTTTTTTTTTTTCAATTTTATTTAAAGTGTATGTCTGGGGAAAATACTGTATATAAATATAAAAAAAAAATAGTAATATAACGATATAGTACTACTACTAATAAAAAACAAAAAAACAAAAAAAAACAATAGTAATGATCATAACAGTCACAACGTATATGTTACTACTATTATTGATAATAATATTAACCCCTTTGCCGCAGTGTATATCTGGGGAAAATACTGTATATAAATATTAAAATATTGTAATATAATGATATAGTACTACTACTAATAAAAAAAATACAAAATAACAATAATAATCATCATAACAGTCATAAAGTATATTACTACTATTACTGATAATAATATTAACCCCTTTGTCACAGTTTTTTTTTACATTTTATTTAATTTTTAATTTTTTATTTAAGTGTATGTCTGGGGAAAATACTGTATATAAATATTTAAAAAAATCGTAATATAATTTAAAAAATATTAAAAAAATAGTAATATAACAAAATAGTACTACTACTACTACTACTAATAAAAAAAAATAACAATAAGAATGATAATAACAGTCATAACGTATATATTACTACTATTTACTACTATTACTACTATTACTGATAACAATATTAACCCCTTTGCCGCCGTTTTTTTTTTTCAATTTTATTTAAAGTGTATTTCTGTAATATAATGATATAGCACTACTAATAATAAAAAAAAAATAACAATAATAATGATCATTACAGTCATAAAATATATTGCTACTATTACTAATAATAATATTAAGCCCTTTGCCACCATTTTTTTTTCAATTTTGTTTAAAGTGTATGCCTGGGGAAAATACTGTATATAAATATTAAAAAAATAGTAATATAACAATATAGTACTACTACTACTAATAAAAAAACTAACAAAAAAAATAACAAACAGCCCCAACAGTGCCCACCAGTCCTGCCAATGAGTGCCCGCCAGTGCTGCCAATCAGTCACCACCAGTGATGACTGTCAGTGCAAATCAGTGCTGCCTATCAGGGATACCTATCAGTGCTGCTTATAATTGCTGCCTATCAGTGCCCATCAATGCCGCATATCAGTGAAGCCTCATCAGAGCCTCTTCATTAGTGCCCATAAGTGCCACCTCATCAGTGCCCATCAGTGCCGCCTTATCAGTGCCCATCAGTGCCACCAATCAGTGCCCATCAGTGCCACCAATCAGTGCCCATCAGTGCCGCCAATCAGTGCCCATCAGTGCAGCCTATCAGTGCCCATCAGTGCAGCCTATCAGTGCCCATCAGTGCAGCCTATCAGTGCCCATCAGTACCACCAATCAGTGCCCATCAGTGCAGCCTATCAGTGCCCATCAGTGCAGCCTATCAGTGCCCATCAGTACCACCAATCAGTGCCCATCAGTGCAGCCTACCAGTGCCCATCAGTGCAGCCTATCAGTGCCCATCAGTGCAGCCTATCAGTGCCCATCAGTACCACCAATCAGTGCCCATCAGTGCAGCCTATCAGTGCCCATCAGTGCCACCAATCAGTGCCCATCAGTGCAGCCTATCAGTTCCCATCAGTGCAGCCTATCAGTGCCCATCAGTGCAGCCTACCAGTGCCCATCAGTGCAGCCTATCAGTTCCCATCAGTGCAGCCTATCAGTGCCCATCAGTGCAGCCTATCAGTGCCCATCAGTGCCACCAATCAATGCCCATCAGTGCAGCCTATCAGTGCCCATCAGTACCACCAATCAGTGCCCATCAGTGCAGCCTACCAGTGCCCATCAGTGCAGCCTATCAGTTCCCATCAGTGCAGCCTATCAGTGCCCATCAGTGCAGCCTATCAGTGCCCATCAGTGCCACCAATCAATGCCCATCAGTGCAGCCTATCAGTGCCCATCAGTACCACCAATCAGTGCCCATCAGTGCAGCCTACCAGTGCCCATCAGTGCAGCCTATCAGTGCCCATCAGTGCAGCCTACCAGTGCCCATCAGTGCAGCCTACCAGTGCCCATCAGTGCAGCCTATCAGTGCCCATCAGTACCACCAATCAGTGTCCATCAGGGCAGCCTACCAGTGCCCTCATCAAGTGCAGCCTCATTAACACACTTCAGTGAAAGAGAAAAGCTGCTTATTTACAAAATTTTATAACAGAAGCTAAGAAAAACTTTTTTTTTTTTTTTTCAAACGCTGCCAGTGTGCCCATAATATGTTGCCAGTGTGCCCATCAAACGCAGCGAGTGTGCCCATTACATTTTAAAACTTTCTACTTTTCCAGTTCTACACATAGGGTGCGGGAGCCAGGGGAGGAGAAAGAAGACCTACCTTGTCCTCCTGGCCAGCTCAGCTCCAAATCTGATCAATTCCTCCACACCGCTGCTGCTAGTTTCACTTGACTCCACTCCACTCTGCGCCACTGTCAGACTCCTCCTACCGAGGCCTCTGTTCCTCTGAGTCCGATCATGCTTGCTTGCAGGCAGCATAGCAAGGGGTGGGGCCAAAGCGTCAGTGGAGCTCAAGGCCCCACCCACGGCCCGCTCCTTGATCAAATACAAAAGCAGCACTGGCACTGCATGTGCGTGCTGCTCATGCCGCCTGTCTGATGACTGTCTGTGACAGACAGTGGGGATTTTCAGCGCCGATTTGTGGGCAGCACCTGCACCACTGCCTCCCTGAGGCCTGGCCTCGGTGGCCTTGTGGGAAATCCAGCCCTGGGCGTATGGTCTGAGCACTGACAGGCTGACCCCCCCACCCCCACCCCTTTAACCTCTGCAGCAATGCTGGCAGCACTCATACGTCTATTTCCCAAAGACAACCTCTGGATATGACGCTGAGCACGTGACCTCAACTTCTTTGGAGGCCTGTTCTGAGTGGAACCTGTCCTGTTATACCGCTGTATGGTCTTGGCCACCGTGCTGCAGCTCAGTTTCAGGGTCTTGGCAATCTTCTTATAGCCTAGGCCATCTTTATGTAGAGCAACAATTCTTTTTTTTCAGATCCTCAGAGAGTTCTTTGCCATGAGGTGCCATGTTGAACTTCCAGTGACCAGTATGAGAGAGTGAGAGCGATAACACCAAATTTAACACACCTGCTCCCCATTCACACCTGAGACCTTGTAACACTAACGAGTCACATGACACCGGGAGAGGGAAAACGGCTAATTGGGCCGAATTTGGACATTTTCACTTAGGGGTGTACTGACTTTTGTTGCCAGTGGTTTAGACATTAATGGCTGTGTGTTGAGTTATTTTGAGGGGACAGCAAATTTACACTGTTATACAAGCTGTACACTCACTACTTTACATTGTAGCAAAGTGTAATTTCTTCAGTGTTGTCACATGAAAAGATAGAAGAAAAGATTTACAAAAATGTGAGGGGTGTGCTGACTTTTGTGAGATACTGTACTATTACTAATAATAATAAAAATAGAAATAATAATAATAATAATAATAATAATAATAATAATAATAATAATAATAAAGACATGGTTTCAGGATGGTAAAATTTCAGGACTTGTTAAAAAAGTCTTTGTGCGTCCCAGCATGCCTTACATTAAATCATAGAGTAGAGGAAAGGGGACGCAGCACATTGGTAGGCTGTGGTTTTGTACCCTTCGCGATTCTCCATGGGGGTTGCAGCTACCTGTGGAAACTTCAGTCCAGCAGTTTACGTACTCTGTGGTCTGCCGAGCTTCTGCCGAGACCAGCGGAGCCAGAGTCCCCCCGCTACACAACACAAGCTCCCTTTCACCATCCCCTCCGAAGGAACAAAAATCAAATTATTTCACTTTCACTTAAGCCTTCAGAGGCGTGTTCTTTCTTCCACTTTAATCCTTCCTAAAGGTACTTATTGAGGGAAATGGTGTATTTTCAGGAATTATGTATTTTCCATAATTATTGTAAAGTTTACATGAACATGTAATGTTTATATCACTCTCAGATGGCACGCCATTCCTTATTTTCAGGGGTTTTATTTGACAGACAGAACGTATTGGTTGCTTTCACGATAGGTAGTTGGATCTACACCTTTGCTGAACATCTGCTGTGATAAAAGTCCCCTATATATTGAAACATGTTCAGTGAAATATTTTGCGTGAAATCGCGTACCTGTATGTCATTTCGTGCAATAGCCTCTAGGGTAAGGTGACCAGACATCCGCGTTTCCAGGGACAGTTCCCGGACTGAGGACACTGTCCCCAGAGGAAGTCTGTCCCCGGATTGCAGGAGTGATCCTGGGCGGGTGCACCAAGAGCTGAGGCAGGGGGGGGCACCCAGGACCGGGCCCTACCATGGGGCTGTCTTGGATGGGGAGGGGAGGCAAGTGCCGCCGCATTATACAGAGTGAGGATCTCAAGCTTACCCGGCTGTCAGACGAAGTCCCGCCTCCTGGGTCGATTCCTTCGATTGGCAGCACACTGGTGACGTCTATCATTGGAGGCGGGACTTCATCTGAGGACAACGGCTGTGCTGGGCAAAGTGAAATCCCCGCTCTGTATAATCCATCTGCTCTCCTCTTTGCACTGGTCAGACTGCATTGATAGACAGAGGTAAGGCTGAGCTGATGGGCACTGAACAGGCTGCATTGATGGGCACTGAACAGGCTGCATTGATGAGCACTGAACAGGCTGCATTGATGGGCACTGATCAGGCTGAGCTGATGGGCACTGAACTGGCTGAGCTGATGGGCACTGAACTGGCTGAGCTGATGGGCACTGAACAGGCTGCATTGATGGGCACTCAACAGGCTGAGCTGATGGACACGGAACAGGCTGCATTTATGGGCACGGAACAGGCTGAGCTGATGGACACTGAAAAGGCTGAGCTGATGAACACTGAACAGGCTGAGCTGATGGGCACTGAACAGGCTGCATTGATAGGCACTGGACTGGCTGAGCTGATGGGCACTGAACAGGCTGCATTGATGGGCATTTATCAGGCCGAGCTGATGGGCACTGAACTGGCTGAGCTGATGGGCACTGAACAGGCTGCATTGATGGGCACTCAACAGGCTGCATTGATGGGCACTCAACAGGCTGTATTGATGGGCACTGAACTGGCTGAGCTGAATCAGCTGATCCGGCACCCCGTGATTGTTCACAGGAGACTGGAGAGGCAGAAAGGCAGTGTGCCTATGTGAACAAGACAGACCGCCGTTCTGTGAGGGAGGAAGCTGGGGATCATCTCTGTGTTCCTCCAGTCACAGCATTCCCCTCCCACAGTTAGAAAGCACTCCCTAGGGACACATTTAACCCTTTGATCGACCCTGATGTTAACCCCCTTCTCTGCCAGTATCATTAGTACAGTGACAGTGCATATTGTTTAGCACTGATCACTGTATTAGTGTCCCTGGTCCCCAAAAAGTGTCAAAAGTGTCAGTTAGGTGTCCGCTGCAATGTCGCAAACCCTCTATAAGTCACTAATAGTCGTGTTTTTTTTTTTTTAACATATTTTTTATATTTACTTTATAGCATAAAGTAAAAACAATATATTTTTTTTTTTTTCAAAATTTACGCTATTTTTTTGTTTATAGCGCAAAAAATAAAAAACGCAGAGGTGATCAAATACCACCAAAAGAAAGCTCTATTTGTGAGTAAAAAAAAAAGGACATCAATTTTAATTTTGGAAAGCGTTGCACGACCGCGCCATTGTCAGTTAAAGTAACGCAGTGCCATATCGTAAAAAAAAAATGGCCTGGTCATGAAGGGGGGGTTAAATCTTCCGTGGCTGGAGCAGCTAAGCAGTTAACGGAGGTTCTAACCTTCCCCTTCTCTATCCAGAAGTATTAAAAAAAAAATAATAATAATACAAAGTTGCCCGGAGTTAGACTTTAATTGGATACAAATGAGAAAACAAAGTGAATATGTTACAATGTGTCACAGAGGAGAAATTTGGCCTCCATACTGAAGCCTCGCGGTGGCGGCTCGGGCCAAGCTCGGATCCCGTCAGCGCAATGTTCAGGAATGAAATTTCAGAAAAACTCGTAATAATTTACCGAGATATTAAAACCGCAAGATCAGCGGGGACTCTCGTGACTCATCCCTTAATGCGCTATTCCTGTTGATTAGCGCGGTGCCGTACCACATCACCAGAACTGACTCAGCCACGGCGTACGGCAGCCCGGGGGCCTTGTGGGGCCCCCGGGGCCCCGCTTACCCTCCAGCAAACGCCAGTAAATACATCACCCAGAGAGCAACCACCGCGGCCTGCGCTGACTCACATTCCTGGGGGGATTACCATCACGAGACACAGGGAAACGTTCGTCCATTATAATAACAATAGATGATGTGCGGGATTTCACGTGGTCGCTTAACCTCATAAATTTCTCTTCTCGGTGTTTTACCAAAAAAAAAAAAAAAAAAGCCCCGTAATCTCCTTGTTAAAAAGGATCATTAGAAAAAGTACAGGGGGGGCGGGGGAGGGAAATTTATGATAAACGTTCTTCTAAGTGCTCCCAGACCTCATCTGAACCCAGGAAAATGTAGGCCCTATTCGCTTCGGCGCATTCCGGGAACGCTCAGGAATGCGCGTTTCTGTAAATGTTGACTGAAAACACATGAAAAAAAGCGCGTCCTGCTTATGGCGCCATTAAGGCCCCCATTCGTGTTTCACATTTTGCACATATTTTTGCACTTTTTTGGTGCGTTTTTTTTTGGCACAACAGCATTGGGCAGCCAGCCTATAAGGCCCCTATTCGCGTTTCACATTTTGCGCATATTTTTGCAATTTTTGGTGCATTTTTTTTTTTTTTTTTTTTGCACGACAGCATTGGGCAGCCTATTGGTTTTGAATGGGTAGTTCCAGGCACGATAAAGGTGCTCCAGGCGGAGAGCTTGGTGCGGTTTTTACCCTTGCGTTTTAGCGCATTCGTCATGCTTTTTTACCATGTGACAAAATCGCGCATTGGCCAAACAATAAATAGCACCGCAAGCGGGAACGTGCGTTTTTCACGCATTTTAGAAATGTGCATTGGGAGCATGCGTTTCTGCGTGCATTCCCGGAATGTGCGGATGTGAATGCAGCCTAAATTGTTCATGGCACCACAACCAGAAAAAGCGCAATTTGTCTGTAAGTTTTAAAATAAATAATAATAATAAATAATACAAAATACATAAATAAATAATAATAAATAATAAAAATACATTAATAAATAATAAAAAATAAATAAATAACCATAACCTCAAACCCTAACCCTAATATTAACCCCCTAATAATAAACCCCAGCTCCTAACCCTAACATTTAAAGTGATCATAAGGCATTCTATACATTAACCACTTCAGCCCCGGAATGTTTTACCCCCTTAATGACCAAAGCATTTTTTTGCAAAACAGCACTGCGTTACTTTGACTGACAATTGCGCGGGCATGCGACGTTGTACCCAAACAAATTTGACGTTCTTTTTTTCCCCACGAATAGAGATTTCTTTTGGTGGTATTTGATCACCTCTGCGGTTTTTATTTTTTGCACTATAAACAAAAAAAGACCGGCAATTTTGAAAACAAAACATTTTTTTTTCCACTCTTTGCTATAATACATATCCAAAAAAATATATAAAAAAATGAATCTATTCATCAGTTTAGGCCGATTATATATTCTTCAACATATTTTTGGTAAAAAAAAAAATCGCAATAGGCGTATATTAATTGGTTTGCGCAAAAGTTATCACGTTTACAAAATATGGGATAGATTTAGGGACTTTTTTTTTTTTTTTTAATTGTTTTTACTGGTAATGGCGGCTATCTGCGATTTTTTAGCGGGACTGCGACATTGCGGCGAACAAATCTGACACAAAAAGGAAAAAAAGGGGGTTCAACAAGAAGCCCCTGGTTGGACTTTAGAGGCACAGCAAACCTAAGGAAGCACAGTCAAAATTATAATATAATAATATAATAAACTTTATTGAGTACAAATGCATACATAAGAAAGACATCGATAAAAAGTTATAAAAATCATCTATACGAGAATATGATAGGAGCCCCGATAATAGTATAATAAAATAAAAATATAATAAAAAGTCACATAGGGGGAAGGATTGGGGTGACAACCTTACATAGGGGTAAGGATTGGGGTGACACCACTGTGCCCGTGTGGATGACGGCTCCTGGAACTGCCACCCTGTAGAACTCGGCTGCAGCGTCCCGGCGTGCCTGCGTGTCAGCAAGAGGCTCATTGTATTTATCCGGATGAATGGTATGCTGCTTTTGGCCCGCGAACATTTCCTGCCGTTCGGCCGCCAGAGTTTTGATTAAACTGATCAGATGAATTATTGGAAATAAAACTTTTTTTTTTATGTTAATGATGAACTTTGTGAAATGTTTGTTCTTTATGCTCCGATCCGCCCCCGGGGACTCTCCGTTCACCTCATTTCCTCTGTACAGCCAAAAAACAGAACGTGCCTGCCGCAATCCGCCCCGACGCGGCTGTGACTTTGTGTGCGTCCCACAGAGGCGGCTGACTGATAGCGCCCATCCTTCAGGCTGTCAGGAAATGCGACTGTCTGCTAAACCCTAATTAGTTTGTTCAGCCGTCATCGCCGATATATTTGGGGATTATGGGGAGCCAATGACAGAGGGATGTTTAATATCTGAAGAGCGCTATTAACCACTTGCCGACCGTACGACTTACATATACGGCGGCGAGGCGGCTCTCCTGCGCTTGTACCCAGTACGTGATCCGGCGCTTCCGGGTCGTTGGCGCGCTGCCAGGGGCCCTCTCGCACATTATTCACAGCTGGAGTCGATCAGCGGGTACCGCGGACTCGATGTCTGCCAGCACCCATCGATTGTTCGTTACACAGGCAGAACGGCGGTCCCCCCATGTAAACAAGGAAGATCATCGTTCTGTCGGTAGGGAAGGTATGAATCCTGTATTCCTGCAAAGCAGAGACAAGGATCCATGTCTTCCCTTAGTAAAAGCACCTCCCCCACAGTATAGTAAAACACTGGCTAGGCACACATTTAACCCTTTGATCGCTACCCTGATGTTTAACCCCTTCCTCCAGCCAGTGTCATTAGTACAGTGACAGTGCTTTTTTTGTCCGCCGCAATATGGCAGTCCCGCTATAAGTGGCTAATCGCCGACATTACTAGTGAAAAAAAAAAAATATCCAATAGTTTGTAGACGCTATAACTTTTGCGCAAACCAATCAATATACGCTTATTGGGATTTTTTTTTTATATACCAAAGACATGTAGCAGAATACATATTGGCCTAAATTGATGAAGAAATTTAGATTTTTTAAAAAATTTTATTGGATATGTTTTATAGCATTAAGCAGTGGTCTCCAAACTGCGGCCCTTTCCTTGCTTCTATCTGGCCCTTGGAGCACTATTATCATCCACTGATACCAACAATGGGGCATAATCCCCCCCCCCCGACACCAATGAAGGGGCAGAATTCCTCCCAATGACACCAACAATGGGGCCCAATGACACCAACAATGGGGCCCAATGACATCAACAATGGGGCATAATCCCCCCCCCACTGACACCAATGAAGGGGCAGAATTCCTCCCAATGGCAATCAACGATGGGGCCCAATGACACCAACAATGGGACCCAATGACATCAATAATGGGGCCCAATGACACCAACAATGGGGCCCAATGACACCAACAATGGGACCCGATGACACCAACAATGGGACCCGATGACACCAACAATGGGACCCAATGACACCAACAATGGGGCCCAATGAGACCAACAATGGGACCTAATGAGACCAACAATGGGGCCCAATGACATCAACAATGGGACCCAATGACACCAACAATGGGGCCCAATGAGACCAACAATGGGGCCCAATGACACCAACAATGGGACCCAATGACACCAACAATGGGGCCCAATGAGACCAACAATGGGGCTCAATGACACCAACAATGGGGCCCAATGAGACCAACAATGGGGCCCAATGACACCAACAATGGGGCCCAATGAGACCAACAATGGGACCCAATGACACCAACAATGCATGGGAGGGGCGGTGCTTGGGGTGTCGGTGGGAGTGAGAGTCTGAGACTATGTTTAACTGCACGGGGAGAGGGGGTGGAGGTGACATTGTGTTTAACTGCACGGGGGGTGGCTTGGGGGGGAGACACTATGTTTTACCGTCCGGGGAAAGGGGTGCTTCGGGGTGTTGGTGGGGGTGACACTATGTTTTACCGCACGGGGGGTATCACTAACTATGTTTTACTGTACAGGGGGTGGCTTTGAGAATGACGCCATGTTTTACTATACGGGGGGTGCTTGGGGTGTCGGTCTGGATGAGACTATGTTTCTATGTTTTACCGCATGGGGGGGTGGCAGTGACACTATGTTTTACTGTGTGGGGGGTGGCTTTGGGGGTGACACCATGTTTTACCATATGGGGGGGTGATGGTGACACTATGTTTTACTGACTTTGGGGGTGACACTATGTTTTACTCTGTGGGGGGGGGTGGCTTTGGAGGTGACACCATGTTTTACCATATGGGGGGGGTGATGGTGACACTATGTTTTACCGACTTTGGGGGTGACACTATGTTTTACCGTATTGGGAAGGGGGTGCTTGGGGTGTCGGTCTGGATGACAGTATGTTTTATCGCATGGGGGGTGGCGGTGACACTATGTTTTACTTCCTAGGGGGGGTGGCTTTGGGAGTGACACCATGTTTTACTGTATGGGGGGGTGGCTTTGGGGGTGACACCATGTTTTACCATATGGGGGGGCGACGGTGACACTATGTTTGACTGACTTTGGGGCTGACATCATGTTTTACTGTATGGGGAAGGGGGTGCTTGGTGTGTCGGTCTGAATGACACTGTTTTATCGCATGGGGGTGGCGGTGACACTATGTTTTACTTCCTGGGGGGGTGGCTTTGGGAGTGACACTATGTTTTACTTCCTGGGGGGGTGGCTTTGGGAGTGACACTATGTTTTACTTCCTGGGGGGGTGGCTTTGGGAGTGACACCATGTTTTACTGTATGGGGGGTGGCTTTGGGGGTGACACCATGTTTTACTGTATGGGGTTGGCTATGGGGTGACACCATGTTTTACCATATGGGGCGGGTGGCAGTGACACTATGTTTTACTGACTTTGGAGGTGACACCATGTTTTACTTCGTGGGGGGGGTGGCTTTGGGAGTGACACCATGTTTTACTGTATGGGGGGTGGCTTTGGGGGTGACACCATGTTTTACCATATGTGGGGGTGGTGGTGACACTATGTTTTACTGACTTTGGAGGTGACACCATGTTTACTGTATGGGGAAGGGGGTGCTTGGGGTGTCGGTGGGGTTGACACTATGTTTTACTGTACGGGGGGTGGCTTTGAGAGTGATGCCATGTTTTACTATATGGGGGGTTAGCGGTCACACTGTGTTTTACTGCAGGGTGGGGTGGCTTTGGGGGTGACACTATGTTTTATCGTATGGGGAAGGGGGTGCATGGGGTGTCGGTCTGGATGACACTATGTTTTACCGCACGGGGGTGGCCGTGACACTATGTTTTAATGCATGGGGGGGTGGCTTCGGGAGTGACACTATGTTTTACTGTATGGGGGGTGGCTTCGGGGGTGACACCATGTTTTACTGTGGGGGGTGCTTGGGGTGTCGGTGGGGGGGACTCTGTGTTTTACCGCATGGGGGAGGGGTCACGGTGAGACTATGTTTTAGTGCACGGGGGGGGGTCTTTGGGGGGTGACACCATGTTTTACTGTACGGGGAGGGTGGGTGGTGTGGTGGTTGGGGGTGACACCATGTTTTACCGCGCCAGGTGATGCCAACCCTAGTGACACCACTGCATGTGGCCCCTGGGCCATAGTTTGGAGGCCCCTGTTTAAATTAATAAACTAAATCTCTTTATCTCTTCTTAATATTACGATTTCTTTGTTGGATTGTACCGATTGGATGGTAATTGTCCAACAGGTGGGCAGATCAGCTTGTATGATGATGGAATCCTCCGATCCCCAAAGACTCCTCTTATCACCCATTAGGGGGGCAAAAACTGCCCAAATTATGTTTAAAATTGGGGATTGTTGCTCATTATTTTTTGACCTCTATACACCCGTCTGATGTTTCCCAAATTAACTGCGACAGTCCCATCAAAAATGTATTTTTGGTAAAACATTTTAACTCCAAACGGATCCTTTGCTGGAAATCCATCCTAATTTTAACACTCAGAAGCCGTTATCAGCCAGCGGAGGCGAGAAAAGAAGATTTGACATTTAGGACGTGACCCTGCCTATCGCCCTCCAAGATAAGGGGGGGGGTTAAATAGATGGCGGAGCCCGTCAGTCTTCACAAATAAACACAGCCAAGCCTCGTCAGAGACACGCCCGGCCTGAGCACGCCGCTCCAGGGTGGGGTCCAGGTAACCGAGAGAAAATATTAGGCAAAAATGCCGGCACCGAGTACACCGAGTTCTGTTTAGTGTCCTGATTCTTACTGACTGTGCGGTGTCAGAGGGTGCAAAACCACCACGCCGCTACAGTCAGCCTGCCGTCCTGGAAACATAAAACCTCCACACGCCTATGGAAAAGGAAAAATAAGACACGTTAAATAAACTCGGCAAAGGTGAACGGCGGAGGGAGTGCGATGTATACAATGTTCAGCTTGTACGGGGCCAAGTGATACAACATTTAAAGGAGAACCTCCATTTAACCCGTCTGCTCACTGCAAAAATTGCTACATTTATTTTTACAGTTTTACAAGATGAGTATGTTCTTTCATTCTTATAAAAAATACAATAAATACACACACATATATATATATATATATATATATATATATATATATATATATATATATATATATATATATACACACAGTGGGGAAAATAATGATTTGATCCCCTGTAGAAATGAAAGGTCTATCATTTTTATCAGAGGTGTATTGTAAATGATAGAAATAGCATATCAACCAAAAATCCAGAAAAAACACAATACAAATGTTCTAAATGGAGTTGCAGATCAGTGAGTAAAATAATTTTTGATAATATTTGATCCCCAAGCAAAACATGATTTAGTACATAGTTACATAGTTACATACCCTGTTTCCCCGAAAATAAGACCTAGTGTGATTGTCGGTGATGGCTGCAATATAAGCCCTACCCTGTTTCCCTGAAAATAAGACCTACAAGAACTTTAACTAGGGCTTATTTGGGGGTAGGGCTTATATTGCAGCCATCACCGACAATCACACTAGGTCTTATTTTCGGGGAAACAGGGTAGTAGGTAAGGTTGAAAAAAGACACAAGTCCATCAAGTCCAACCTACAGTATGTGTGTGACCATGTGTCAGTATTACATTATATATCCCTGTATGTTGCGGTCATTCAGGTGATTATCTAATAGTTTCTTGAAGCTATCGATGCTCCCCGCTGAGACCACCACCTGTGGAAGGGAATTCCACATCCTTGCCGCTCTAATGCCCCGTACACACGGTCGGATTTTCCGATGGAAAATGTCCGATCGGAGCGTGTTGTCGGAAATTCCGACCGTGTGTGGGCTCCATCGGACATTTTCCATCGGATTTTCCGACACACAAAGTTGGAGAGCAGGAGATAAAATTTTCCGACAACAAAATCCGTTGTCGGAAATTCCGATCGTGTGTACACAAATCCGACGGACAAAGTGCCACGCATGATCAGAATAAATAAAGAGATGAAAGCTATTGGCCACTGCCCCGTTTATAGTCCCGACGTATGTGTCCTAACCGCGTTTAGAACGATCGGATTTTCCAACAACTTTGTGCGACCGTGTGTAGACAAAACAAGTTTGAGCCAACATCCGTCAGAAAAAATCCTAGGATTTTGTTGTCGGAATGTCCGAACAAAGTCCGACCGTGTGTACGCCCTATTACAGTAAAGAACCCTCTACGTAGTTTAAGGTTAAACCTCTTTTCTTCTAATTTTAATGAGTGGCCACGAGTCTTGTTAAACTCCCTTTTATTTCTATTGTGGGGTCACCAGTACGGTATTTGTATATCGAAATCATATCCCCTCTCAAGCGTCTCTTCTCCAGAGAGAATAAGTTCAGTGCTCGCAACCTTTCCTCATAACTAAGATCCTCCAGACCCTTTATTAGCTTTGTTGCCCTTCTTTGTACTCGCTCCATTTCCAGTACATCCTTCCTGAGGACTGGTGCCCAGAACTGGACAGCATACTCCAGGTGCGGCCGGACCAGAGTCTTGTAGAGCGGGAGAATTATCGTTTTATCTCTGGAGTTGATCCCTTTTTAATGCCAATATTCTGTTTGCTTTGTAATGCCGCGTACACACGAGCGGACTTTACGGCAGACTTTGCCCGGCTGACTTTTCGACGGACTTTACGACGGACTTTCTGAATGAACAGACTTGCCTACACACAATCCACCAAAGTCCGACGAATTCGTACGTGATGACGTACGACCGGACTAAAACAAGGAAGTTCATAGCCAGTAGCCAATAGCTGCCCTAGCGTGGCTTTTTGTCCGTCGAACTAGCATACAGACGAGCGGACTTTTCGACCGGACTCGATTTCGACGGATTGATTTAAAACATGTTTCAAATCTAAGTCCGTCCAACTTTTGAGAAAACAAAGTCCGCTGGAGCCCATACACGATCGAATTGTCTCACGAAATCCAGTCCGCCGGGCAAAGTCTGCTGTAAAGTCCGCTCGTGTGCACGCGGCATTAGCAGCAGCTTGGCATTGCATGCCATTGCTGAGCCTATCATCTACTAGGCCCCCAGGTCCTTTTCCATCCTAGATTCCCCCAGAGGTTCTCCCCCCAGTCTATAGATTGCATTCATATTTTTTGTAGTTTAGGGAAGTTGGCTCTTTTGAAATTCAGTGTCTTTGTATTCCCTTCATGTTTCATTTGTGTGATTTATACTGAAACTAATTGACCTGTGATCGCTGTTACCTAAATTGCCCCGCATTTCCACATCCGTGATCAGGTCTGTATTGTTGGTAATCAGTAGATCCAGTAATGTTTTATTTCTAGTTGGTGCGTCTACCATCTGACCCATAAAATTGTCCTGCAAGACATTAAGGAACTGGCGAGCCTTAAATTAATGCGCGGTTCCCCTCTTGATAATTAAAATCCCCCATTATGATAACACTTCCCATCCTTACTGCTAATCCAATTTGTGATAGGAGATCCGTCTCCACTTCCTCCCTCAGGTTAGGGGGCCTATAGCATACTCCCAGTATTATTTTCCCCTTAGCTTCATCCCTTTGGAGCTCTACCCATAAGGATTCCACCTCCTCTCTAGCTCCCTCAGTGATGTCATCTCTCACATTCACTTGTACATTATTCTTGATATATAGGCATACCCCTCCCCCTTTTTTACCCTCTCTATCCTTGCGGTATAGGGTATACCCTTGAACGTTTGCCAGCCAATCATGAGAGCTGTTGAACCAGGTCTCTGGATTTCCCACAAAATCCAAATCCTCCTCGTACAACAGTATCTCTAGTTCACCCATCTTGTCCGCCCTGCTCCTGGCATTGGTGAACATGCCACATAGTTTAGACCGGTCGCATATTGTCCTTTTATTGGGTGTTCCGAGATTGCAAGATTTAGTAGTTGGTGGAGAAACCCTTGTTGGCAATCACAGAGGTCAGACGTTTCTTGTAGTTGGTGACCAGGTTTGCACACATCTCAGGAGGGATTTTGGTCCTCTCTTCTTTACAGATCTTCTCTAAATCCTTAGGGTTCCTTGGCTGTTGTTTTGCAACTCGAAGTTTCAGCTCCCTCTATAAATGTTCTATAGGATTAAGGTCTGGGGACTGGCTAGGTCACTCTATTTACTCACTGATCTGCAACTCCACCATCCCTTCGGTCAAGTACGGAGGTGAAAACATGATTCTTTGGGGCTGTTTCTGTGCTAAAGGTACAGGCCGACTTTGCCGCATTGAGGGTCCAATGGACAGGACCATGTATTGTAAAATCTTGGATGAGAACCTTCCTCCCTCAGCCAGAACACTGAAGATGGGTCATGGATGGGTCTTCCCACATAATGATGACCCAAAACATACCACCAGGGTAACAAAGGAGTGGCTCAAGAAGAAGCCTATTAAGGTCATGGAGTGGTCTAGCCAGTCTCCAGACCTTAATCCTATAGAAGATTTATGGAGGGAGCTGAAACTTCGAGTTGCCAAGCAACAGGCAAGAAACCTTAAGGATTTAGAGAAGATCTGTAAAGAAGAGTGGACCAAAATCCCTCCTGAGATGTGTGCAAACCCGGTCACCAACTACAAGAAACGTCTGACCTCTGTGATCGCCAACAAGGGTTTCTCCACCAAGTATTAAGTCATGTTTTGCTTGGGGATCAAATACTTATTTTACTCACTGAACTGCAACTCAATTTATAACATTTGTATCATGTGTTTTTTTCTGGATTTCTGGTTTATACTCTTTCTCTATCATCTAAAATACACCTATGATAAAAATTATAGGCCCTTCATTTCTTTGTAAGTGGGCAAATTTACAAAATCTGCAGGAGATCAAATCATTATTTTCCACACTGTCTGTATATATATATAATTTATTTATTTATATTGTATATATTTATTATTATATCAATCATTATATTTATGTATTTATTTATAATGGCAAAACCATTGTACAGAACTGCTAAGCTTTATTTATTTATTTATATACATACCTGTATATTTATTTATTCATATTGTATATATTTATTATTATATCATTATATTTATTTATGTATTTATTTATAATGGCACAACCATTGTGCAGAACTACTATGATTTATTTATTTATTTATTTATTTATTTATTCATTTATATACATACCCTGTTTCCCCGAAAATAAGACCTAGCGTGATTGTCAGTGATGGCTGCAATATAAGCCCCACCCCCCAAATAAGCCCTACCCTGTTTCCCCGAAAATAAGCCCTACCCTGAAAATAAGACCTACAAGGACTTTAACTAGGGCTTATTTGGGGGGGTAGGGCTTATATTGCAGCCATCGCCGACAATCACGCTAGGTCTTATTTTCAGGGAAACAGGGTACCTGTATATTTATTTATTCATATTGTATATATTATATCATTATATTTTATTATTTATTTATTTATAATGACAAAACCATTGTGCAGAACTACTAAGCTTTATTTATTTATTTATGTATTTATTTATTTATTCATTTATATACATACCTGTATATGTATTTATTCATATTGTATATATTTATTATTATATCATTATATTTTATTATTTATTTATTTATAATGGCACAACCATTGTGCAGAACTACTATGATTTATTTATTTATTCATTGATATATATATCATGTATTAGATTATTACATTTGAAGTAGGCCTAAACCCAATCTGGACAGTGCAGGAGAACGAGTGTCACAGAAAGGCCCGGACAGGAACCTCCATGGCGGGATCACCGGGGATTACTTTAAAGAAAGCCACACCTGAGAATTTCATGGACATAGGCAAAAGTGCGCGCCTTGTGCGTTCACATGACGCACGGAAAACACAGATTGAACTTGCGGTGCCATTCGTTCTTAATAGCACCCTGAGTGCGGCATGTTTTTTTTTTTTTTTTGCGGAATCAAAACATTTTGACAATTTTCAAGCCACTCTGTTTAAAAAATGCACAAAGCTCACAGCCCAAAAAGGTACACGAGCGACTTTGGCACATTTGTTGTATGCGGAGCGACCTATTGAAATGAACGGGCTGCTCTATGCATGTAGCGCGAAAACACGCAATAAATACGCAAAAAAAAGTACAAAAAAACACTCGTTGACAAAACGCGCACCTAGCCTTAAAGACCCTATGAGATTTCAGTGATTGTATCGGCTTTAAAAAAAAATGGCTGACCTGCCGGCACCAGAAGGGTTAAGCGTTCCCCAACGCCGTGCAGGACAGACTTTTTTTTTTTATTTTTTTTTTTTTAAAGTAGGGAGGTACATCATAATTTCAGAAAAGAAAACTTAGCAAGTTACCGTAAGCTTAACCAAACAAATACTTCAGACCTGCTGCAATATGTCATTTAAAAAAAAAAAAAAACCCGAGCAGTCAACATCGTCTTAAATTTCATCTTGGCCGATCCCGGCATCTGGAACAGCCCAAACCGCCGAGAAATTTCCTCACGTCAGGACCACTTTTCTTTGTTTTGTTATTCCTTCTTTTTTTTTTTTTTTTTTTTTTTATGCATTTAATCCCGTCTAGCGTTATGATGTCAGCAACACTAAAGATTAACCCTTCCTACGCCACTTGGCTGTCTGGGATCGCCGATGGAAGGTCGCCGTACTCACATCTGCCGTGGCCAATTGGTGGCGACACCCATTTATCATTAAATCCGCATCCAACTTTATTTATTTATTCATTTCCAATATGATTGCAATAATACAAATTACTATGAACTTCATCAGACCGGACCTTCACTGTGTGTACAAAACATTCATACAAACTAGACGTGTGCAGAACGAAAAAAATTAGTTTTATTTCGATTCGTTATTTGCATAAATTTGTTTAGTTCTATTCATTTAATTTGTTTTCGGAATTCGTTTTGTTTATTCGAATTCGAATTCGAATTGATTTGAATTTTTCAAATTCCATTCGAATCCCATTCGGAATCAAATTTATTCTATTCGAAATTTGAATTTTGGGAGATGGTTATATTCTTTCTATTCCATTCTATTCTATTGTTTTTTTTCTAATCATTTTTTTTTTATTTTCTTACTGTACTTCTCTTTTCTATTCTATTTGAAAAAGGGTTATATAGTTATATTCTTCCTATTTTATTCTATTATTTTCCATTGTTTATTCTATTCTATTATTTCCTATTTTTCCATTTTCTATTTTATTATTTTCCTTTCTATTTTATACTATTCTTTTCTTTTCTATTTGAATTTGAATTTATTCTATTTGAAACTCAATCTTTGGAAGATAATTATATTCTTTCTATTGCATTCTATTCTATTGTTTTTTCTATTCTTTTTTTTTATTATTATTATTTTATTACTGTACTTCTCTTTTCTATTCTATTCGAAAAAGGGTTATATAGTTATATTCTTCCTATTTTATTCTATTATTTTCTATTGTTTATTCTATTTTATTATTTTCTATTCTTCTATTTTCTATTCTACTCTTTTCCTTTCTATTTTATACTATTCTTTTCTTTTCTATTTGAATTTATTCTATTTGAAATTCAAATTTTGAAAGATGGTTATATTCTTTCTATTCCATTCTATTCTATTTTTTTTCCTATTTTTTTATTTTCTTACTGTACTTTTCTTTTCTATCATATTTTATTCTTTTCTATTCGAAAAGGGGGTAATATTGTTTTATTCTATCTATTTTATTCTATTATTTTCTATTGTTTATTCTTTTTTTTTTAAATGAAATTGTTTTGTTTATTGTTTATTTTATTCTATTATTTTTATGTTATTTTTATTTTATTTATTATATTCTTTTCTTTTCTATTTGAATTTAAATTTATTCTATTCCATTCTATTCTATTGTTTTTCTATTCAATTTTTTTTTATTTTCCTACTGTACTTTTCTTTTCTATCATATTCTATTCTTTTCTAATCTATTCGAAAAGGGGGTAATATTGTTTTATTCTTCCTATTTTATTCTATTATTTTCTATTGTTTATTCTATTCTATTAGTTTCTATTCTATTCTTTTCTATTTTATTCTATTCTTTTCTTTTCTATTTGAATTTGAATTTATTCTAATTGAAATTATAATTTTGGAAGATGATTATATTTTTTTTTCTATTCCATTCTATTCTATTGTTTTTTTCTATCCTATTTTTTTTTCTATTCTGTACTTTTCTTTTCTGTTATATTCTATTCTTTTCTATTCTATGCGAAAAAGGGTTATATTGTTATATTCTTCCTATTTTATTCTATTGTTTTCTATTGTTTATTCTATTATATTATTTTCTATTCTTTTATTTTTTATTCTATTCTATTCTTTTATTTTCTATTTTATTCTTATATTTTCCTTTGTACTTGAATTAAAATGTATTCTATCTGAAATTCAAATGTTGGAAGATGGTTATATTCTTTCTATTCCATTCTATTCTGTTGTTTTTTTTTTTTTTTTTTTTTTTCTATTCTGTACTCTTCTTTTCTATTATATTCTTTTCAAATTCCAATTTAGTCTATTTGAAATCCGAATTTCAGAATACGGTTATATTGTTACATTATTATACAGGATTTATTATTATTACATTCATTTCTTAATCATTCTATTCTTTTCTATTGTTCTATTCTATTGTATTCTTTTCTATTCTATTATTTTCTATTCTATTCTATTCTATTATTTTCTATTCTATTCAAATTTGAATTTATTCTATTCAAAATTCGAATTTCAGAAGATGGTTGTATTGTATTTTATTCTATTCTATTCAATTTTTTAGTCTGTTCTATTCTTTTATTTTCTACTCTATTTTATTTTATTTTGCTCTTTTATTTTCTATTCTATTTGTTCTGTTTTACTCTATTGTTTTATTTTCTATTCTGTCCCTTTTATTCTGTTCTATTTTTTTTTCTATTCTTTTATTTTGTATTCTGTTTTGTTTTGCTCTCTATTCTATTCCTATATTTTCTTTTTTTCTCTTCGAAAATTCAAATTCGATTAGAAAAGTATTCAAATTCAATAAGTATTCAAATTTGGTTCGGAAAGTATTCAAATTCAAAGTTCGTCTGAAATTTTGATTTGTTATTTCCGATTCGTTTAAATTTGTTACTATTGTAATTCGGAAAGAAAAGAACTGCACATGTCTACATACAACCCCAATCCCCCACCCCCCCAAAAAAAAATTTGGGACACTGTGTGGGGGTCGTACATTATACATGGAAAGCTTTTAAAACATTAAAATATATTAATTTGATTCTTCAATTAAAAGACGATCTAAACCCTCCCTAGACACTGCAGTAGTACAATTGGTAGACAGGGACGGAGCGTTGTCACCCTATAACAGAAAGAGCCTAAAAATTGTCTTTTCAGGAATTTTAAGAGTATAAATGAATGAATATCAACATGTTACAATGTATAGCAACAGTATCATTTTTTTTTTTTTTTTTTTTTTTTAGCAGCACTTTTTATAGGTTAAATGCTATCCATGAACTCCAATCAGTCACTTTGCCTAGACTGAGATCATATCATCAGTGTGCTGCATGCAGGAGAAAGCATTTCCCCAGTCTCCCCTCCCCCAGTGATCAGACTGTACATTGTAGCTTTGTAGAAGGAGGAGGACGCATTTCCTCAGTCTCCCCTCCCCCAGTGATCAGACTGTACATTGTAACTTTGTAGACGATGGAGGAAGCATTTCCTCAGTCTCCCCTCCCCCAGTGATCAGACTGTACATTGTAGCTTTGTAGAAGGAGGAGGACGCATTTCCTCAGTCTCCCCTCCCCCATTGATCAAGCTGTACATTGTAATTTTGTAGAAGGGGGAGGAGGCATTTCTTCAGTCTCCCCTCCCCCATTGAATAAGCTGAACATTGTAACTTTGTAGAAGGAGGAGGAAGCATTTCCTCAGTCTCCCCTCCCCCAGTGATCAGACTGTACATTGTAACTTTGTAGAAGGAGGTGGAAGCATTTCCTCAGTCTCCCCTCCCCCAGTGATCAGACTGTACATTGTAACATTGTAGAAGGCAGGAGGAGGCATTTCATCATCATCAGTGTCTGATAAAGACAAGTGAGTTTGGGGTGGAGGAACGTGACTGGCCTGCACAGAGTCCTGACCTCAATCCAATAGAACACCTTTTGGATAAATTAGAGTGGAGACTGTGAGCCAGGCCTTCTCGTCCAACATCAGTGCCTGACCTCACAAATGCTCTTCTGGAAGAATGGTCAAACATTCCCATAGACACACTCCTAAACCTTGTGGACGGCCTTCCCAGAAGAGGTGAAGATGTTATAGCTGCAAAGGGTGGGCCAACTCAATATTGAACCCTACGGACTAAGACTGGGATGACAATAAAGTTCATGTGTGTGTAAAGGCAGGCGTCCCAATACTTTTGGTAATATATTGTATACATTGCGGTGCACTGCGGCTCTGCTGTGCGTTGCATTGGGTTGTCCTTCACAAGGAATGGCAACGCACACAGAGCGGGTAACCTGCCATGGGTTGGGGTATTATACGGTTTAGCCCATAAGTGTCAATAATTTTATTTTTGTTAAAGATCACCAATTAATATAAAATGAAGTTTAAATTAAAAAAGTGAAGATGCTCTTTAAATCCAGGAACATTCTCTGGGCTCTCCAAGCAGCATCTTCCTTCCCTTTGATCCTCCCCGTCTTCTCTGATTAGGAAGATGTCCCGCTGACACTTGTCATCAGGCTGCCAGTGAGGGCATTTATCTCGTCTGACCTTCCATGGTCTGACCTTCCATGGTCTCTGGAGGTTCTTTAAAAGTGATGATGATGTTAATTAGCAACTGACTAACAGGAGGATCTGTACAGAGGATGGATGAGCCGTCCCGTCTGATATCTTCATATAGTGAAAGTCAAGAGCATCAGTTCACAGAAATGTCCAATGGTGGAATGCGATTACGAAGGAGGGGGTCAGTGAAGAGACCTTTTCTGCAATTTTTTGTTCACATGTAACAACCAGTATTTTTTTTCTATAAAATTACTTTGAACTCCCTAAACAAATATATATATATATATATATATATATATATATATATATATATATATATAATATATATATATTTTTTTTTTAAAACAGAGGCCCTAGAACATAAAAATGTCCTCCATCCCTTTCCTCAGTCACCCTTTAAGTCAAACGTTCCCTTTGACAGCTGTGTCCTCTTCCCCATCACACCCCCCCCCCCCCCCTATAGTGTCCTCTGCCTCCACCTTCGCAGCCCCCCTCAGCTATGCCCCCCATTCACATTGCAGCCCCTCTCAGCTATTCCCCCCATTCACATTGCAGCCCCCCTCAGCTATGCCCCCCATTCTCATTGCAGCCCCCCTCAGCTATGCCCCCCATTCTCATTGCAGCCCCCCTCAGCTATGCCCCCATTCACATTGCAGCCTCCCTCAGCTATGCCCCCCCCATACACATTGCAGCCCCCCTCAGCTATGCCCCCATTCACATTGCAGCCTCCCTCAGCTATGCCCCCCCCCATACACATTGCAGCCTCCCTCAGCTATGCCCCCCCCCATACACATTGCAGCCCCCCTCAGCTATGCACCAATTCACATTGCGGCCCCCCCCCAGCTATGCCCCCCATTCACATTGCAGCCCCCCTCAGCTATGCCCCCCATTTCACATTGCAGCCCCCTCAGCTGAGCCCCCCCAATTCACATTGCAGCCCCCTCAGCTATGCCCCCCATTTCACATTGCAGCCCCCCTCAGCTATGCCCCCCATTTCACATTGCAGCCCCCTCAGCTGTGCCCCCCCAATTCACATTGCAGCCTCCCTCAGCTATGCACCAATTCACATTGCAGCCCCCCTCAGCTATGCACCAATTCACATTTCAGCCCCCCTCAGCTGTGCCCCCCAATTCACATTGCAGTCCCCCTCAGCTATGCCCCCATTCACATTGCGGCCCCCTCAGCTTTCCTTCCATTCACATTTCAGCCCCCCCCCCAAGCTCTGCTTCAATTCACATTGCAGCCCCCTTCAGCTTTGCCCCCCATTCACATTGCAGCCTCCCCCAGCTCTGCTCTTATTTACATTGCAGCCCCCCTCAGCTCTGCCTCCATTCACATTGCAGCCCCCCTCAGCTCTGCCTCCATTCACATTGCAGCCCCCCTCAGCTCTGCCTCCATTCACATTGCACCCCCCCTCAGCCATGCCCCCCATTCACATTGCACCCCCCCTCAGCCATGCCCCCCATTCACATTGCAGCCCCCCTCAGCTGTACCCTCATTTACATTGCAGCCCCCCTCAGCTCTCCTTCCATTCACATTTCAGCCCCCCCCCCAAGCTCTATTTTAATTCACATTGCAGCCTCCCTCAGCTATGTCCCCATTCACATTGCAGACCCCCTCAGCTATGCCCCCATTCACATTGCACCCCTCCCCCCCAGCTCTGCTTCCATTCACATTGCAGCCTCCCTCAGCTCTGCTCCCCAATTCACATTGCAGCCATAGGCGTGCGCACAGGGTGTGCCAGGTGTGCCTGGGCACACCCTAATCACCCTGTGCTGCGCAGATTCCCCTTACTGCTTGGCTGCAAAGACAGGGACTGGGAAATCTCTGTCCTCAGTCCCTTTCTCTGTCTCAAAAGTGAGGCTGTTCAGACCCCTGATATTTCACCAAAGTCCCCCAATGGGGCTCCTAATAAATTGTAAATAATAATAATAATAATAATAATAAATTATTGTAAAAAATAATACAATTGTAACAAAGTTATAATAATAAAAAAATAAAAATAAACTACTGACACCAATCCCTGCCCTACTGACACCGTCCGCTGCTCTACTGCTATATATATATATATATATATATATATATATATATATATATATATATATATATATATATATATATATATATATATATATATATATATATATATATATATATATAGTGTGTGTGTGTTTAAGCTTTGGGGTGCACACCCTAATGCACTACGCTGCGCACACCTATGATTGCAGCCTCCCTCAGCTCTGCTCCCCCCATTCACATTGCACCCCCCCCCTTCCCATTCACATTACAGACCCCTACTAATTCTATCTCCCTATTCACATTGTAGCCCCCTCAGCTCTGCCCCTTCACTCCTCTACCCGTCATGGTTGGTCACTAGGACTGCCAGCTTTCTAGCAACCAATGACATGTTGACCTGTCCCTAACATTTACAAGAGGACTGGATTTGTGCTAGGTGGGGGGGGGGGGTGGAATTTGTGCTGGGAGGGGGGATTTGAAGTGGGGGAGAAGATGTGTACTAGTAGGGGAAATTTTAGGGGTAGGCCCCCCTCAGCGCTGCTCTCCCTATTCACATTGCACCCCCCATTCACAATACAGACCCCCTACTAATTCTGTCCCCCTACTCAGATTGTAGCCCCCTCAGCTCTGCCCCTTCACTCTCCTACCTTACAGAAGGCAGGACAGCTCTAGACAGCGGGAGACACAGCAACTTTTCAAGTGTCCCAGCAGGTGATTGGTTGCTTGGACCCCCTTTCATCCTAACAATCAATCACCTGCTGGGACACCTGAAAAGTTAACTCTGGCAGCTCCCGCCCTCCATCCAAAGCTGCTTTGTCTCCTGCTCTCTGTCTACCATTGTCAAGCAACTGCCTCCCGCTCTCCGCTCTGCTGTGATTACAACAGTGGGGGCGGCTGAGGTGAAGAACCTAGATGGCAAAACCACAGTGGTCCGGATGGGACAGTGACTCGGTCCACATCCGGCCCACGGTCCGCCATTTTGTGCCTGCCCTAGAGAATAAATTGGTGAGTTTTGCCATTTTTTATGTCACATGGTACTTGCACAGTGGTTTTTCGAACTCAATTTTTGGGAAAAAATACACTATTTTGAATGTTAATGCAAAAAAAAAAAAGAATACATTACCCATTTTTTTGTAAAATAGAAAAGATGATGTCACTCCGAATAAATAGATACCAAAGTTGCCATGCTTTAAAATTGTGCAAGCCTGTGCAATGGTGACAAACAAGGTAAATTTGCAGGCCCAGGTGTGCCCTTCAGGAGACCAAGAGTGTGGCGGAAAATTATCAACATCCAAGTCGAAAAGAAAGAGACTGGCATGTATTATCAGCATGTGATATCATCAATGACTCTAGACACAGCCGGGAGAAGACACATCCCTTCTCTTCCTCCTGCCGCTCCAGGCCAATCACAGATAATGGTGCTAAGATGGATCATCCTGCAGCTGCCCTGGCCAGGGACATCATTCTTAAAGTTTGAAATATATAAAACTCCAATTTTAACCATCTGGTTGGCAGTGGATGTGTTGGTCTCTGTATTGGTAATACAGAGACTGGCACATCTATTGCCAGCCAACCAGCAAGCCATGACCCTCCCCCAGTACTTAACACAGATTTCCCTCCTCTATCCGCCATGGTTGGTCGCTACTAGGACTGTCAGCATTCTAGCAACCAATGACATGTTGCCATGTCCCTAGTATTTAGAATGACTGGTCTTTCTTTGTCCAGACCTGCTCCGCCTCCCAGCTTCTACCATGCTTCTCTGCCACCTGAAAAGTATGGGGGGGGGGGGGGTGACTCTGCTGTGAGCACATGGGTGTAAGGAGGAATGCTGATGGACACTTATATGTGTAAGGGGGACTCTGAAGGACACTCCTGGATGTGGAAGTGGTTGAAGGGAAAGGCTCTGATGGACACTCCTGGATGTAAGGGGAAACTCTGAAGGACACTCCTAAGTGTAAGGGAGGCATCAGAATTGGCACCAGAATGCTCTGATGAGCACTCCTGGATGTAGAAGTGGGGGGCTCTGATTGACACTCCTTGGTGTAATGGGGAACTCTAAATGGCACTCCTTCATGTAAGGGGGGACTTTGCTGGGCACGCCTGGATGTAAGGGGGAACTCCTTATAAAATGTTTTTGGCCCACAGATATTTGTAAAATATATGATTTGACCCTCGTACTAAAAAGTTTGTAGACTCCTGATTTAGGATACAAAAAATAAACTTAACATGCTATCCAGTTTATGTTGTCAGCCTGCCATGTACGCTCCTTCGGGTTAACCTGATAGGCTGCCCAACAACCAGGTAGAATCTACATTTCAGATTTCCCTCATACATGTGTGAAAACTCTTGGGAAAGCCAGTTTGTCCGTAAAATAATGGTGTTTGTTCCCAAGAAGCTAGCTAATTTGTGTCTAATTATGCCAGTGTTGTTATTATCCTTTATAGAAGAGGTAACAACTTCCACTATGATAAGAGAGCAAAGGACCCTCCAACAGAAAATCCTCCAGGCAAAACATGGAAGGAAACTGCCTAAAGAGATCCCTGAATATTTATCTCCTTCCCCAGCCCACACCACTGGCAATAAACCTCCTAGTGATCAGGCAGGGTGAAATAAATATCCAGGTAGAGGATCTAAGAGTCATATAGACCTCTGCTACAGGTTCATCCCCTGCAGGCAGTAGATCTGGGAGGCAAAGGACCCTCCAACACTCCCCAAGCAAATGAACCTTCTTGAAGGGATCCCTGAATATTTATCTCCTTTCACAGCACACACCACTGGCAATAAACCGCCTTCACATTAGGCGGTGTGAAAAAAATATCCAGGTAGAAGGCCTATGAGTCAAATAGGCCTAGTTTCTACAAGTTCCTCCTCTACAAGCTCATCCTCTACAGGTTCCTCCTTCGCAATAGACCTAAGAGGCAAAGGACCCTCCAACACTAAATCCTTCTCAGGAAAAGTCTGGGAGGCAAAGGAACATTCTTGAAGGGATCCATAATTACTTCTACTTCCCCAGCCCACACCACGGGCAATAAACCTCCTTGTGATTGGACAGGGTGAAATAAGTATCCAGGTAGAAAGCTTATGAGTCAAACTGACCTCTTCTATGGGTTCCTCCCCTGCAGGCAGTAGACCTGGGAAGCAAAGGCCCATCCTATACGAAATCCTCCCCAGGCAAAGGAACCTTCTTGAAGGGATCCCAAAATATTTATCTTCTTCCACAGCCCACATCATTGGCAACGAACCTCCCAGTGATTGGGCTGGGTAAGAGAAATATCCAGGTAGAAGGCCTATTAGTCAAATAGGCCTTATCTACAGGTTCATCCTCTGCAGGCAGTAGACCTGGAGGCAAAGGACCCTCCAACATTAAATTCTTCTCTGGGAGACAAAGGAACCTTCTTGAAGGGATCCCTGAATACTTATCTCCTTCCCCAGCCCACACCACTGGCAACAAAACCTCCTTGTGAGTGGGGGGGCAGGGGGGGGGGTGAAAATAATATACAGGTAGAAAGCCTATGAGTAAAATAGGCCTCTTCTACAGGTTCCTCCTCTGCAGGCAGTGGACCTGGGATGCAAAGGACCCTCCAACACTAAATCCTCTTCAAGCAAAACCTGGGAGGCAAAGGAACCTATTTGAAGGGATCCCGAATATTTATCTTCTTCTCCAGCATGGGTAGGTGATGATGAAGGCAGGTTGGAAGAATTATCTTCCAATGATTTCTGTCCAAGTTAAAAAGAAGGTGGCTTGAGCCCTTTTTGGGGGCTTGGGCTGCTACCTCTGGGTACGGCCTTGAGGTAGTTTCTGCATGTACTTGTAAAGGTAGGTAAAAAGGAGCGCCTGACATCCAAAGAATGCAAGCTGGAAAGTGAGTTTGTCATTGTTTATTGAGAGTAGCAACAAGTAATCAAGCTGATGCGTTTCGTGGAGAACAATGACTCTCCCCCTTCCTCAGGGCTGTTGATGCAACTAGTAGTGAATGGAGAAGGATCCCAAACAGGTGTTTCTGTAACATCAAGATCAGAAAGATCAATGTCAGTAATGTTTACAGAGGCAGCTTACTGCCAGATACTGCCGAAACGCGTTGCCTTGATCACTTGTTGCTACTCTCAACAAACTATTAGAAACTCACCATCCAACTTGCATTCACTGGATATCGGGCTCTCCTTTTTACCTACCTTTATTGCTAAAGGGGGCTTCCAGATTCCAAAAAGCCCCTGTCCCATAAACAACCACAGCCTGGGTTGTGGGGAAGAGGCCCTTATCCTCATAAACATGGAGGCAACGTGATCTGCTATGATTTTAGGGGGGGAGGGGGGTTTAGTCTGGGCACACACTGCAAAGCAGAGGGCAAAAACAGCCACATCTCTCAGTAAAAGCAGCACATATTACACACATTACACTTGTTAGGCACGCAGTTAATCCTTTGATTGCCCCTAGATGTTAAGCCCTTCCCAGCCAGTGTCATTAGTACAGTGACAGTATATAGTATTAGCTCTGATCACAGTATTAGTTTCACTAATAATGTCAGTGTCAGTAAGTCAGTTAGTGAACCTCCCAGCCAACATCAGCTAGCAACAGATTGCCCGCCACACTATCACACTCCCATTATAAGTCGCTGATCACCGCCATTACTAGTATAGTGTCATAGCTGCATACATTCCAGTGTATATATATATATATATATATATATATATATATATATATATATATATATATATATATATATATATATATATATATATATATATATATATATATATATATATACATTATCTCACAAAAGTGAGTACACCCCTCACATTTTTGTAAATATTTTCTTCTATCTTTTCATGTGACAACACTGAAGAAATGACACTTTGCTACAATGTAAAGTAGTGAGTGTACAGCTTGTATAACAGTGTAAATTTGCTGTCCCCTCAAAATAACTCAACACACAGCCATTAATGTCTAAACCGCTGGCACCAAAAGTGAGTAAACCCCTAAGTGAAAATGTCCAAATTGGGCCCAAAGCGTCAATATTTTGTGTGGCCACCATTATTTTCCAGCACTGCCTTAACCCTCTTGGGCATGGAGGTCACCAGAGCTTCACAGGTTGCCACTGGAGTCCTCTTCCCCTCCTCCATGACGACATCACAGAGCTGGTGGATGTTAGAGACCTTTCGCTCCTCCACCTTCCGTTTTGAGGATGCCCCACAGATGCTCAATAGGGTTAGGTCTGGAGACATGCTTGGACAGGCCATCACCTTTACCCTCAGCTTCTTTAGCAAGGCAGTGGTGGTCTTGGAGGTGTGTTTGGGGTCGTTATCATGTTGGAATACTGCCCTGCAGCCCAGTCTCCGAAGGGAGGGGATCATGCTCTGCTTCAGTATGTCACAGTGCATGTTGGCATTCATGGTTCCCTCAATGAGCTGTAGCCCCCCAGTGCAGCTCATGTAGCCCCAGACCATGACACTCCCACCACCATGCTTGACTGTAGGCAAGACACACTTGTCTTTGTACTCCTCACCTGGTTGCCGCCACACATGCTTGTCACCATCTGAACCAAATAAGTTTATCTTGGTTTCATCCGACTACAGGACATTGTTCCAGTAATGTCCTTAGTCTGCTTGTCTTCAGCAAACTGTTTGCGGGCTTTCTTGTGCATCATCTTTAGAAGAGGCTTCCTTCTGGGACGACAGCCATGCAGACCAATTTGATGCAGTAAGCGACGTATGGTCTGAGCACTGACAGGCTGACCCCCCACCCCTACAACCTCTGCAGCAATGCTGGCAGCACTCATACGTCTATTTCCCAAAGACAACCTCTGGATATGACGCTGAGCACGTGACCTCAACTTCTTTGGTCCACCATGGTGAGGCCTGTTCTGAGTAGAACCTGTCCTGTTAAACCGCTGTATGGTCTTGGCCACCGTGCTGCAGCTCAGTTTCAGGGTCTTGGCAATCTTCTTATAGCCTAGGCCATCTTTATGTAGAGCAACAATTCTTTTTTTCAGATCCTCAGAGAGTATTTTGCCATGAGGTGCCATGTTGAACTTCCAGTGACCAGTATGAGAGAGTGAGAGCGATAACACCAAATTTAACACACCTGCTCCCCATTCACACCTGAGACCTTGTAACACTAACAAGTCACATGACACCGGGGAGGGAAAATGGCTAATTGGGCCCAATTTGGAGATTTTCACTTAGGGGTGTACTCACTTTTGTTGCCAGCGGTTTAGACATTAATGGCTGTGTGTTGAGTTATTTTGAGGGGACAGCAAATTTACACTGTTATACAAGCTGTACACTCACTACTTTACATTGTAGACAAGTGTCATTTCTTCAGTGTTGTCACATGAAAAGATGGAATAAAATATTTACAAAAATGTGAGGGGTGTACTCACTTTTGTGAGATACTGTATATATCACATATATATATATATATATTGTAGACGCTATAACTCTTGAACAAACCAATTCATATAAACTTATTGGGATTTTTTTTTTCTTTTTACCAAAGACATGTAGCACAATATATTTTGACCTAAATTTAAATTCATGAAGAAATGTGATTTTATTGGATATGTTTTTTAACAGAAAGTAGAAAACATTGGGTTTTTTCCTCAAAATTTTTGGGCTTTTTTCATTTATATTGCAAAAAATTAAAAAAAAACAGTGATACTCAAATACCCCCAAAAGAAAGCTCTATTTGTGTGAAAAAAAAAAAATATAAATTTCATTTGGGTAATTTATTCAATTGCCAGTTAAAGTAGTGCAGTGCTGAATAGCAAAAAAAATGCCCTGGTCATGAAGGGGGTAAAACCTTCCAGAGGTCAAGTGGTTAAAAGAACAAGTTGAGAGTTATGGTAAAAAAAAAAATCAATCAATTGCTGCTAGCATCCTAATATCAATTGCTATTGTACATGCATTATTTTTTTTTTTTTTTTTTTCGGTGGAGTGTCTCTTTAAGGAGCGCAGGGTATTTATAGACGAGGTGAGCATAGCATAAGACCAGAACATGAATTTAGGAACATGGTTGTTAATCTCTATGGGATGATTATGACCGCATAGCCTTCATGTTGGCACTGAGATTCCTCCTCCCACCTTGTTCCTTTTGTTTGTGTCATTCCGTGTCTTTGAGCCGCGGTCAAGTGAAACGCCAAAAGTTCTAGTTGAGGTGACAGTGAGGCTTCTGGAAGGCCCAAGCTCAATAAACATCTATCTCCATCTGAAAATCCTCAGAATGTTCTTTAGATAGATTGGAACACACGGAATTCCTTGCTAAATATACTCCACCACATGACCTGAGGTTTGTGCTGCCCAAAAGCCTTGGAACGTGGCCCACGCTAAGCCGTTTATAGACAGTTCCTTAACCCAGAAAACAGCCCGTGATACCTCCGAGGCCGCGATCGAAAAGGGAATTAGGTTTAGCTAAATAGAGGTCTTGAATTATGCAAATTTCATTGGCCCTAACGTACATCGGGGAGTCACAGAAGACGCTTGCGGCTTTTTAGTTTATGTATAGAAAGCCAAGTTGACTTTGTTCATTGAGTTTAAAATTTAGATTCCCTAACAAATTTATTTTCCCCGTGTCGGAAGAAAGAGCAGTGATTGGCCCTGTATTGTTTGGTGGGTGTTTGGTTACGGAAAGTTGGCTCGGCTGCTTTTGGCGTTGGACTTTTCAGAGTCAGACGTTTCAGCATCAAATCTATATTTATAACCCCTGACCCAAGGGGCGTATGTACAGGGCCTGCAGGGGGTCACCATTGCAACCCAGCTCCATGCTCCAGGGGGGCCCAAGTGGCTCCCCTGTACAACTGGATAGGAGGGTGGCACAGGCATAAAGAGGAACCGATCCCTCCATGTAGCCTCTGAATGCTCGCTTCTCCTTCTCTCCCTCCCGCAGACATTCAATGGCTGTAGGAGGGAAATGGAGGACATCAGTTCCTCTACAAGCCGCTACCACCACCTCCGATATGCCTATCCTGCTGCCCCAGGCCCCTGTGTGCTTCCCTGGCCCCCCCTGGCCCCTTTCTCTAACGCCACCTCCGTTATGCCTATCCTGCTGCCCCGGGCCCCTGCGTGCTTCCCTGGCCCCCCCCGGCCCCTTTCTCTACCGCCACCTCCCTTATGCCTATCCTGCTGCCCCAGGCCCCTGTGTGCTTCCCTGGCCCCCCCGGCCCCTTTCTCTACCGCCACCTCCGTTATGCCTATCCTGCTGATCCTGCTGCCCCGGGCCCCTGTGTGCTTCCCTGGCCCCCCCCTGGCCCCCCCCTGTCCCCTTTCTCTACCGCCACCTCCCTTATGCCTATCCTGCTGCCCCAGGCCCCTGTGTGCTTCCCTGGCCCCCCCCGGCCCCCTTCTCTACCGCCACCTCCCTTATGCCTATCCTGCTGCCCCAGGCCCCTGTGTGCTTCCCTGGCCCCCCCAGCCCCTTTCTCTACCGCCACCTCCCTTATGCCTATCCTGCTGCCCCGGGACCCTGTGTGCTTCCCTGGCCCCCCCCGGCCCCTTTCTCTACCGCCACCTCCCTTATGCCTATCCTGCTGCCCCAGGCCCCTGTGTGCTTCCCTGCCCCCCTGGCCTCTTTCTCTACTGCCACCTCCCTTATGCTTATCCTGCTGCCCCAGACCCCTGTGTGCTTCCCTGCCCCCCCCCGCCTCTTTCTCTACCGCCACCTCCCTTATGCCTATCCTGCTGCCCCGGGCCCCTGTGTGCTTCCCTGGCCCCCCTGACCCCTTTCTCTGCAGCTTCAGTTGCACAGAATTAATGAACGGGAATAGCTCTGTACAGGGGCTTCCCGTTGATTCATAAAACCGAAGCATAGGAAACACAGTTTACTAAGCTATGAATAAATAATAAAAAAAAAAAAAACAGTCAGTAATCGGTATAGATCACTGACTCTATTCATTAAGACAAGGAAGGGGTCGGTAAATGACACATTTACCAGCCCCTTCCCCCCTCTCAAATCTGCCAGATCCCTGCAGAAGCCAATGAGTAGACATGTGCAATTCGTTTCGTTCCGAATTATTTTTTTAACGAATTTCGACAAATTCATTAATTCAGAGATGCCCGAATTAACGAAAACGTAAATTCGAATATTCGCAATTGTAGATTCGTAAGTTCGAAAAATTTGGAAGTCCAGAAATTCGAAAATTCATAAATTCGAAGATACGAAAACGTGAAAATCTGAAATAATAATTAACTAATAATAACTTAACTAATAACTAACTATCTAACTAATTATAACTAACTATTAAAATATTTAGATATTGGAATTTGCTTTAAAATTTGGCTGTTAGTGAACGTAACGAATACAAATTTTACTAAAGTTACAAATTACCCGAAATAACAAATGCCATATCTAAACGAATGGAACGTAACAAATTAATAATAATAAATAATAATAAAACTTTTTTATTATTATTTATTATGAATTCGGTATTCCGTTCCATTTGTTTAGATGCGTAACTTCGGATTTTTGTATTCGTTATGTTCACTAACAGCCAAATTTGAAAGGAATACAAATAATAATAATAATAATAATAATAATAATAATAAATTCCAATACCTATAATTTAATAGTTAGTTATTAGTTAGTTAGATGTTGTCTCAAATTTTCACGGATCTTCTTTCTTATTTTTGAATTTTCTAATTTCCGAATTTCCAAATCGTGAATGACCCGAAAAACTAAAAAAAACAAAAAAAACAAAAGAAACGAAAACGAAATTTTTTTTCGGCAGGGAACATGTCTACCAATGACGGGCGCTGCAGGGATCTGGCAGATTGAGAGCGGGGAAGGGGCTGGTAAATGTGTCATTTAGCGACCCCTTCCTTGTCAGTGCCAGCATGCTTAGGTAGGACAAAAAAACTAAAAAAGAAAACCAGAAAGTTCATTATTGCTTCTTGCTAAAGAACAAGGTGCAAAAAACAAATAATGCCCCCCCCCCAGGGCTCAGCACCTTGACCCATGTTAAAGTGGTTGTAAAGCCTTAAGGTTTTTCACCTTAATACATTCATTAAGGTGAAAAACCGTCTTTGCTGCCCCCAGACCCCCCTCCCTGAGCCCATCTGATCCAGCGATATGCACGAGCCCATCTGATCCAGCGATGTGCACAAGCCCAGCGGCTCCACCTGCTGTCTCTCTCCTCATTGGACAGATTGATAGCAGCAGGAGCCATTGGCTCTCGCTGCTGTCAATCAAATCCAGTGACATGGGAGCAGACCCGCTGTCTGTGTAAATGGACTCGGGAGCGAGCCGCACGGGTGTCCCCATGTAAAGCGGCTTTCCGTGGAGAGCACCCGATGAAGGTGAGGAGCCAGGAGAACCAGCGGGGGGAACCCCAGAAGAGGAGGATCTGGGGCTGCTCTGTGCAAAATCATTACACAGTGCAGGTAAGTATAACATGTTTGTTATTTTTATTAAAAAAAAAAAAAAAAAGTGTACCCTTGCAATCCCTTTTTTTGAGAACAAGGGCCTCTTCCCTACAAACCTGGACCAGGGTTGACAGTTTTTGAAAAGTCCTTAATTAGGTAAATAATAATAAAAAAGTCCCTCGATGTACATCCATCGTCGATGACGATGAACGCTGGCCGTCGACCCACATGAAAAAAAAAACCACCCGCCGCCACCAACTACTTCATTGCTTGGCTCCTCGCTGCTTAAGCAATCAAAGAGGTGAGGTCATCCATGGACATGTCCATATTTGGTCAATTACATCATAGGGGGCAGCTGCTTGGTACAGAGCCCTGAAGCGAGTAGAGATCACTGTAGTAGTGGTGTAATAGCAGTATAGTAGAGGTGTAGTGGTGGTATACTAGCAGTGTAGTAAAGGTGTAGTAGTGGTATATTAGCAGTGTAGCAGAGGTGTAGTAATGGTGTAGTAGCAGTGTATCAGAGGTGTAGTAGCACTGTAGTAGCGGTGTAGTAGCAGTGTAGTAGAGGTATATTAGCAGTGTAGCAGAGGTGTAGTAGCAGTGTAGTAGAGTTATATTAGCAGTGTAGCAGAGGTGTAGTAGTGGTGTAGTAGCAGTGTAGCAGAGGTGTAGTAGTGGTGTAGCAGCGGTGCCTAAAACAATGATTTCCAGCTTTTAGAGCAGAGGTCTCCAAACTTTCTAAAGTAAGGTCCAGTTTACTTTCCTTCAGACTTTAGGGGGGGCAGATCCAATGCCAGATCTTTGGTATTAGGGGGAGAAACAGTTGGTGTCATTGGAAGGAACAGTGCCCCATGGTTGGTGCCAGTGGAAGGAATAGTGCTGCATGGTTGGTGTCATTGGAAGGAATAGTGCTCCATGGTTGGTGTCAGTGGAAGGAATAGTGCTGCATGGTTGGTGTCATTGGAAGGAATAGTGCCCCATGGTTGGTGCCAGTGGAAGGAATAGTGCTGCATGGTTTGTGTCATTGGAAGGAATAGTGCCCCATGGTTGGTGTCATTGGAAGGAATAGTGCTCCATCATTGGTGTCATTGGAAGGAATAGTGCTCCATTGTTGTGCCAGTGGAAGGAATAGTGCTCCCTGGTTGGTGTCATTGGAAGGAATAGTACTCCATGGTTGGTGTCAGTGGAAGGAATAGTGCTCCATCATTGGTGTCATTGGAAGGAATAGTACTCCATGGTTGGTGTCAGTGGAAGGAATAGTGCTTCATCATTGGTGTCATTGGAAGGAATAGTGCTCCAATGTTGGTGACAGTGGAAGGAATAGTGCTCCATCATTGGTGTCATTGGAAGGAATAGTGCTCCAATGTTGGTGTCAGTGGAAGGAAGTGTTCCATCATTGGTGTCATTGGAAGGAATAGTGCTCCATTGTTGGTGTCAATGGAAGGAATAGTGCTCCAATATTGGTGCCAGTGGAAGGAATTATGCCCCATCGTTGGTGTTGGTGGCAGGAATAATGCCTCAAGGGGCGGATAAAGTCAAGCAAATGGCCACATCTAGCCCCAGGGCTGCAGCTTGGAGACCACTGTTCTAATGGGATCTCACAGCTATAGTATATACACTCTCACATTAGCCCAAGCTGACTAATGTAACTATGTAAAAATTGCCAAAAAATGCCTATTATGTAGTTTTTCTCTGACCATTGATATTGACAATTCTAAAGGCCTGACTGCCAAGGTCATGGACAACCTGTGGCTTTAACAGCTTCCGTGTTGCTGACCCATGCCCCCCCCCCCCCCACACACACATACACTTCCCACTATTATGAGGGCATTGTATCTGTGGCCACATAGGGCATACCAGGGGCAAAGTCTATGTTTGAGTATCAGGGCCTTACCAGTTTCAGGGCTCCAGGAAAAATCTAAATCCCCAAGTGGTCACCTCTATGGGCCATTTTTTTTTCAGTTCCACCGGCAGTTCACCGTGTAAGGTAAGTACGGGTTTCCTTTAAAACATTTTACTACCGATGAGATCTCTGGCTTTCCGAGGCCAACATAATCCAAATTTTATGAACTTTAGCGGAAACTGAATATCAGCGAGGAGCTCAGCGTTACCTTCACGGCTAAATCCGCATCATCCTCTTGTTTCCTCGCCAGTCGCTATTAGTAGACTAAGAGATAAATCTGTCATATCGTTTAAAACCTTTCACCGAGACTTTCCATGTAAGATCTCAGAAGCCCATTAGCTGATAACACTTGTCTCCCAACTTCACCTCCATTTACTGCAGGCGTTTTATTCCAGGACAGACAACGCCATGGAGGTGATGGTTTTGGTTAACAACTTCAATACCGGGGGGCACTTTCACCCCCCTTCCTGCCCAGGCCAATTTTCAGCTTTTAGCGCTGTCTTACTTTGACTGACAATTGCGCGGTCGTGCAACGCTGTATGTACACATATGACATTTTTATAATTTTTTTCACATAAAGAGAGCTTTCTTTTGGTGGTATTTAATCACCACTGCAGTTCTGAAATGCCAGGACAGTACAAATACCCCCAAACGACAGTCCAAAGTATTTAGTAAGAGGCATGGCGAGTTTTTTGAAGTTGTCATTTTTTGTCACAATTTTGTTTTAAATTAAGAAATTAAAAATATAATTTTTTTTTCTACTGTCACCAGTGCAGTACAGTGTCATCATATAACTGGTGTGGTGGTGATCGGGGACACTGACTGGTGACAGTTCTTTTTATTACATTTTTTTACAATTTTATAATTTTTTTTAACACAATGTGACCACAGCAATACAGTGTTCCCATAGTTTTTTTTTAAAGATTATGATTGCTTATACCAGTGAATTTCACTGGTATAAGCAACCATTTTTACTGAATTAAATGGATTTACTATTGTGGTATATCTTAGATTGGCCACAGCTAATCACATGGTACAGATGGGCTGTGATTGGCCCTGTCTGTACCATGTGGTCACTGTGACCAATCACAGAAATCAGGCTCCTGGAAGAGGCTGTTGCTGCTCCTCCACCTGCTGCTCCTCACTGCACATGGCCCACAGCTTGCTCCGGGGACGTTACTTCACCTCCGGGTCGAAGGAAGCGGGCCCTGAGACCCGATTGGCCCGGAAGTCCTAAAACTCCCTAGCCAATCAGGTCTCAGGGACCCGCTTCCTGATTGGTCGGGAGGAGAAGCAAGAAGACATTAGCGAATAATAATTTGCTATTGTCACACAACTGGGTGGGCTTGGGGGCGTAGTGCTCTGCGGCCAGAGCTCACCCTTTTTGAAGCCAATTAGAGCCTCAGGCTCTAATCATGTGCATGGAATCCATGCGTCCAGCGCCCTGCATGGAGATTGGGGAGCAGACGGATAGATTGGGGGGGACGGGGTTTTGACCCTGCGCCCCTTATGAGCGGGCTGCCGCTGCCTATGCATCTCTTCAGTCTGCACTGTTCAGAATATACAACCTTACTAATGCGTTTGTGTGAGCTAAGATTTACAATAAGCTTCCCTTCCTCTAATCATTCAGGAAAATATATGATTTAATTGGATTTGTGAAATGCAGCTCTCCAGTTACACGAGACTCCACTGGAGAATTTCTGCTAAAGTAAATTTAACTTCCCCCGTTTATAAGTTGGAAACAGCAAAATGACTTGAGTGGCCCATAAAAGTAATTGTGTATTTATTGTTCTCTCTGGTTTGATGTGTTATTCGCTGTTTTAATAGATTAAAAATTGCTTTTAATATTTACAGTTGTACTTATTTTAATCGTAGTGTGATTTCCGCCTGGATGGAAATGATATCCGTTGATGAAAAAAAAAAAAGCTACCACAACCTCCCCATTTTTAAAGGATCAGTCCACCTAAATCTCCTATTTCATAAGAATATGCTGGATGAGTGTTAGAGGTAGGTGCTAGGCCTTTGGTTGAGGCGGGTTGTGTTTGGGATTAAATTCTGGCATGAAGATTGGAGGTGAAAGTACATTTTTCGTATGAGAAATATTGTCATTTACCTGAAGGCTTCTCTTCCACCTCCGGCTTGAGCCCTTCTGCTAAGGTAACAGGAGGGGGAAGGGCAACGGAGTGGTAGGTGTGCCTGTTGGTTCTCCAAGCAGCTGGTGGGGCCTCCATGGATTTAAGCCGGGCAAAAGAATGATGATGGTGGCTGATGGTGGCTGATGGTGGCTGGTACTTGATGGGACTGGCAAGATAGCCGAAAGGAGCTTGGTGGCCACTGGCTAGAAGTAGGTTGTCACGAGAGCCACGTACCTGATGTGAGACTGAAGTAGTGAGGAGGCCTCCCTTGCACCTCAGGCAGTGGCGTCTCCAGCTTTCATATTTAGGGGGGCACATGGGGGGGACAGGGACAAAAGTAGGGGGGGCAACTATAAAATGCAATTATCAGGGTTGCAAAGGTTGTCTTGCCACCGGGCCCTGGTGTTCTGCCACTGTGGGGTTCCCCAGCCTCCTCTTGCTGTCCTGCCCCTGCTATTGACAGCGCTGGTCTGGCATCTCTTGGAATTTACAGGCTGGTTCTTCTGTCCTAAGGACGGGAGAAATCAGTCTGTTTTTTCAGTAACTGAGAGTCCTCGTGGAGTCCTTCCTGCAACTCGCTCTTCTCCCTGCCAATGAGGATGCAGGGGAAGGAGCAGATTGGGCGGCCGTGGTTGTGTGAGCGCTCGCGTTATGCAGTGTCAGCGAGCAGAGGGAGGGGGGAGGAATCACCCGCAGGAGCTGAGTCTGAGTCAATAGAGACTGTGTTACTCCAGCGGCGGCCTGAGTAAGATGTGGCGTATCCGCTATGTATGCAAACGAAAAGACATTGCCTTTTTATAAAAAAAGAAACATTTTTGGGGGGGCACATGGTGGGGCACAGCATAATGTTGGGGGGGTCAGGGCCCCCTCTGGCCCCCCCTTAGTGACGTCATTGACCTCGGGTCCTTAAAGTCTCTGGAGATGGAGACAGAGACTTGGGGGACACCGAGTGGCAGGGGTGCCAGGGTTGCGGAGCACCGTGCAAGCCTTAGTCCGGGATCCAGGCTGAGGTCAAATCCAGTCGGGCAACGAAGCATAAAAGGGTTAATCAGAAGAAGAATGGTCGAGATCCAAGCCGGGGTCGGTTCCAATCTGGAAGCTGAATACAAAAGGGGCAAAGAAGTAGAATGGTTAAGGTACAAATCCGAGGGCAAAGGCAAGCAGCAATCAAGAGTAGTCAAATAAGTTTCCAGGTCACAACAGGTTCAGACAGATCACACACTGGCACATGAACAAGGGGGGACTGAAGATAATCCAGCAACTTGGCAGTGTCTAGGCTAGGCTTATGGATTTGAGGTCACTTCCTGGGCGCCTCCAGGGCATTTTCCCGCCTTTTTCCATCAGGTTGATGTCACTTTCTGTGTACCTCCTGGGTATTTTCCACCCTTTTTCCATCAGGTTGAGGTCACTTCCTGTGCGCGTCATGGGCATTTTCCTGCCCTTTTCCATCAAGTCTTCTGCGCAGGTGCGGGTTGGCGCCCTGAGGCATCTTTGGAGCATGCTCAGTTGGCACGGATTTCCTCTTGCGGCAACACGCCATTGGTGCATGCGTATTAGGCTGTGGACTCTTACACAGGTGAATGACTGCAGGCACTTGACTGGTGGATAGATGGTCAGCAGGTACTAAGCTGGGAGGCCTGTACCTGGCTGGCAGATAGCTGCTCAGTAAGCATGGGGTTGGCAGGTACTAGTGGGTAAGCAAGGTCAGGCTAGTCGAGTCAGTAACTGATGGACGGATCAGGTACAAGCAAGAGACCGGAGAGTAGTCAGGTTCAGGCTGGAGTCAATAACAGTAAGACAAGTCAGGAACAAGCAGAAGGCAGAGAAGAGAAGGATTCCAGAGACAAGCCTGGGTCGGTGCAGGCAGAGGTCAGGAGAAGTCAGAGGAAGGCCAGGTCAGCAACGGAAGGTCAAACACAAGAACAGGTCACAGGTAGCACGGTAAATGCTGTAGACCAGACAGCAAGGAACTAGTAGAGTCTGTTTGGTGCCAGAATTAGTGACAGGTGCGAACGCACGCACAATCCTGCACACACGCTTATTTGCTGGCCTGCATCTACATAGCCATATGCGCTCTGGTGCACCATTTTATCCCTGTCAAATATGGGGCTGCCACTGCCAATCTCTTGCTAGTTACTTTCTGTTACATTGACCTATTGACTTCAATAATCGTGGAAAGAGTTACAATTTACAGAAAATGGAAGAGGTTCCCCAGGGAGTTTTTTTAGCAGTGAAAACTTTATGAGAAAAATAAATAATTATAATTTTTTTATTCAGACAACAAATGAATTAAATTTTGCAGAAGATGTAAAATATAAATTGTGGTTGGCGACACAAACAACAACATGAGCCATCACCAATGGCAAACAATGCACCAATAAAAACATAATATGTCAATTACATTGTGGAGTTACTAACCACATGAATACCCCAATGCATTTCGACCCATTTCTGGTCTTCTTCAGGGGGATTTTTAACTCTAGGAAATATATCAGAAAATTCTGATTTTAGACAACACTGTTAACATTTTGCAGTAATCAAAACATCGTTGGACATTCCATAGTGTTCAAAAGTCCATTTCCATGTGTGTGGTGGTATATTTACCATTACGAAGATGGAAAGGAGAGATTGTATCGCACAACCAGCATTGCTAAAAACAGCTGCACTGAATGGTCCCCAAAATGTCCGCATGTCCCCTCCGCACCCTCCAGGAGAGTCCACAGTCCACAGGGCTTGCAAAGAGCCACGCTTTTGGACCTTGAGAGGAAGGTAAAAGGGCGAGGCACCTGCAATATGGTATTGAGGAATCTCAATAAATAATCAGCAAGTATTTTGTAAATATTCAGTACTACTGTGCGACCTTGAACTGGTCGATACTCAATCGGGTGTTGGAATTAAAGGAAAAGAAGGTATCCCCCGTGGGGTTTTAAAGCAGCAAAAAATTATGAAAATAATAGATTGTTACTTGAAAGAGTTTTTTTATTAATGGAACTTAACCATAATGGTTAAAATAGGAGCTGTGCTACAGGAGATAACACAAATGAAGCTGGCACAAGTATTATACAATGATCAAGCGCTAAAATGGGATGATAATCCTGACGCGTTTCGACCCCGTTGGGTCATCTTCAGAGGATTGAGGCGCTGTGACAAAATTTGCGTATTAGAGTTCATGGATGTGACCATAAAAATACAATATAATATATATATGTTTGACAGTATAATTACCAATCACATTGTGTTTGAGCAATTTCTCCTGAGCTTATAGTTCTCCGACGTCTCCCCCACCGGGTCCCGACAAGAGTCCCCGGCCGTCCACCACGTCAGCAGGGGAAAAGGGGGGGTTAATCGTCCATGCGTGTCTTACAAGGAGTCACACCAAGTGGGCATCTCCCAAAACTGGGGAGGAGCATAGGGGCAAGCGAGCGAGACCTGCAGCCAAAGCATCAAATAACAGACAACTGTACCATCAGTGCGTTCGGTCTAGCACGGATAGAGATATATGTATCATGTGTCATTTTTTGAAAAAAAGAGATAACTCTGTAATTTATTTATTTGTTGGATGTTGTCTGTGCTTGGGGTCAGCGATGTATGAATATTCCTATAGTGATGATGGTAACAGAAGGGGGGGAAGAGAAGGGGTTAACAAGGATAAGTAGAACTGCATATAGATATCAGTATATCAGAGTATGTAATGTAATAGGTAAATAGTGGTGTCTATGTGTTGGCCGTGAAACAAGTGACGAAGTAGGGTGAAAATGTAGGAATATAAAGAAAAAGGCGAGTGTGAGGAGAACATGTGAGGAAAGAAGGGGACGGGCAGACTATTGGGGAAAGAAGGGGACGGGCAGACTATTAGGGAAAAAAAAAAAAAAAAAAAACCAGGGGAAAGGAAGGGGATGGGAAAGAAAGAACGGGAAGGAGGGGGGGATGGTCAAGGGGAGAATGGGAAAAAAAGATCAGGGAGTGAAGGAAAAAAGGCTTAGGAGGAAAAGATCCAGGGGAAAAAAAGGGAACAGATAGGTGAAGTGTGAGGATAGTGCAGGTGGGGAGATGCATGTGAGTGGAAGGGAAGCATGGAGGTGGGGAAATGGGAAGGTGCAGTGCAAGGGGCCAAATAAAACAATCAAAAGGCAGTGAAAGCAAAAACATATGCAAAAAACATATTCAACCGTGTATATGTGAGAGGTGGGTGTGTGTGATAGTGTACTGAAAAATGCATGGGTGCTAGAAAAGGGGTCATGAGGTGTCAAGATGGGAAGAAAATGGGACAGAGGTGAGAAAGAAACACACAAGTTGAAGTGCAATAAAGGGGGACATGTATGAGGGTGGGTAGAATCGGATGTAAATTGTACAAGATAGTATAACTAATCACAGTGGGAAGGAATGACGTGACAGAGACCCACAATACAGGGTATGTCAGGTCCAACTCATCAATGTGTTCAGATACTGGTAATTACCTGTCTCCAGAGTATGTCAGTTGATCAGTCTGATGAAACAGTAGGAACTAAAAGCAGATCCCCCAATCTGCTTGGTCATTATAAATAAAGTGCTGGCCGCTGATTGGATGCCTAATTAGGCTGCAGGTGCATGCAGGCTGTCCCCACCCCTCCTCCTCCAGCAGGGATTAACCCTCCACATGTGGCTCCCCCGGCGTTCAGGAAGATAAATATCCCGGCACAGCCGTCACATCCGCCGTAATAGCGCAATGTCGCACGCGCGCAGCATCGCGTGCCCACAACGCCACGGCATCCGGATGTGATCCAGAACGCCGCTGGCAGGAAGTGATACACCCGAGGGTGCAGAAAGGAGGCACGGACCCTTTAATTGTGCCCCCCCTCTTTTCCTGCCAGGAAGAGACGCAACGACGAAGCCCCCATCCCCAGGACGGATCCACGGCCCATGGGACCCACATCGGGCTCAGGAAGGGAGAGAAGCAGGGGAACAACACAATGTAGACAATATGTAACAGGATTATAGGAACCTATAAATCGCATTCTAGTGTACAAAGATCTAGAAAGCTGTGGGTGGTTGGAATGCATTCGAGGCAGCCATGGGCTGCCTCCATTGGATTTGACAAAAAAACGTATATGTGATGCTCCAGATGGTAGGGGTTGTCATTACAGCAGAATGAAAATACTAGCCAATGTATTGTAAACATATTGAGTGCGCCTGAGGGGGCACACTAAAGTGTCCAGTATTATGATAGATTAGTGAAAACAGGGGAGAATAACAGATAATTTTATCCGATCTCACCTGTTATAAAATATTAACGTGTAATTACATGGGGATAGTCCAATCATCACCTATACATATACATTGGCTCATCCTGTAAACAATGTAACACGATACTTATTCAATAGAAACAGTCACAATAAAAGTATTACAAGAATGCACAATTCAACCAGAATCATCCCACAGCTCATATCTTAACTCGAGTGTCAAAAAGTAGGGGGAGGGGTGTTTAACCACCCAATATTCGAGAAAAGGGGAGAGACACATACTGAGAAGATATAAAGTGCTGCACACCCCGATTAATGTCAAAAAAGAAAAAGAAGGTATCCCCCGTGGGGTTTTAAAGCAGCAAAAAATTATGAAAATAATAGATTGTTACTTGAAAGAGTTTTTTTATTAATGGAACTTAACCATAATGGTTAAAATAGGAGCTGTGCTACAGGAGATAACACAAATGAATCACATCCGGATGCCGTGGCGTTGTGGGCACGCGATGCTGCGCGCGTGCGACATTGCGCTATTACGGCGGATGTGACGGCTGTGCCGGGATATTTATCTTCCTGAACGCCGGGGGAGCCACATGTGGAGGGTTAATCCCTGCTGGAGGAGGAGGGGTGGGGACAGCCTGCATGCACCTGCAGCCTAATTAGGCATCCAATCAGCGGCCAGCACTTTATTTATAATGACCAAGCAGATTGGGGGATCTGCTTTTAGTTCCTACTGTTTCATCAGACTGATCAACTGACATACTCTGGAGACAGGTAATTACCAGTATCTGAACACATTGATGAGTTGGACCTGACATACCCTGTATTGTGGGTCTCTGTCACGTCATTCCTTCCCACTGTGATTAGTTATACTATCTTGTACAATTTACATCCGATTCTACCCACCCTCATACATGTCCCCCTTTATTGCACTTCAACTTGTGTGTTTCTTTCTCACCTCTGTCCCATTTTCTTCCCATCTTGACACCTCATGACCCCTTTTCTAGCACCCATGCATTTTTCAGTACACTATCACACACACCCACCTCTCACATATACACGGTTGAATATGTTTTTTGCATATGTTTTTGCTTTCACTGCCTTTTGATTGTTTTATTTGGCCCCTTGCACTGCACCTTCCCATTTCCCCACCTCCATGCTTCCCTTCCACTCACATGCATCTCCCCACCTGCACTATCCTCACACTTCACCTATCTGTTCCCTTTTTTTCCCCTGGATCTTTTCCTCCTAAGCCTTTTTTCCTTCACTCCCTGATCTTTTTTTCCCATTCTCCCCTTGACCATCCCCCCCTCCTTCCCGTTCTTTCTTTCCCATCCCCTTCCTTTCCCCTGGTTTTTTTTTTTTTTTTTTTCCCTAATAGTCTGCCCGTCCCCTTCTTTCCCCAATAGTCTGCCCGTCCCCTTCTTTCCTCACATGTTCTCCTCACACTCGCCTTTTTCTTTATATTCCTACATTTTCACCCTACTTCGTCACTTGTTTCACGGCCAACACATAGACACCACTATTTACCTATTACATTACATACTCTGATATACTGATATCTATATGCAGTTCTACTTACCCTTGTTAACCCCTTCTCTTCCCCCCCTTCTGTTACCATCATCACTATAGGAATATTCATACATCGCTGACCCCAAGCACAGACAACATCCAACAAATAAATAAATTACAGAGTTATCTCTTTTTTTCAAAAAATGACACATGATACATATATCTCTATCCGTGCTAGACCGAACGCACTGATGGTACAGTTGTCTGTTATTTGATGCTTTGGCTGCAGGTCTCGCTCGCTTGCCCCTATGCTCCTCCCCAGTTTTGGGAGATGCCCACTTGGTGTGACTCCTTGTAAGACACGCATGGACGATTAACCCCCCCTTTTCCCCTGCTGACGTGGTGGACGGCCGGGGACTCTTGTCGGGACCCGGTGGGGGAGACGTCGGAGAACTATAAGCTCAGGAGAAATTGCTCAAACACAATGTGATTGGTAATTATACTGTCAAACATATATATATTATATTGTATTTTTATGGTCACATCCATGAACTCTAATACGCAAATTTTGTCACAGCGCCTCAATCCTCTGAAGATGACCCAACGGGGTCAAAACGCGTCAGGATTATCATCCCATTTTAGCGCTTGATCATTGTATAATACTTGTGCCAGCTTCATTTGTGTTATCTCCTGTAGCACAGCTCCTATTTTAACCATTATGGTTAAGTTCCATTAATAAAAAAACTCTTTCAAGTAACAATCTATTATTTTCATAATTTTTTGCTGCTTTAAAACCCCACGGGGGATACCTTCTTTTCCTTTTTTGACATTAATCGGGGTGTGCAGCACTTTATATCTTCTCAGTATGTGTCTCTCCCCTTTTCTCGGGTGTTGGAATTATAGGGACTGATATTACTCATTTAGTTAATTTTTTTTAGTATGTTGATTTGTTGAGTTCGTTTTTAGATTAATTTGTATTACCATACATATAATGAAATAAAAAGTGATGATGTTGCCTGATGAGTATGAAAGTGACTGTGCAATGTAATGATGTAGTGTGTATAGGGATAAATAGATTATAAAAACTAATGTGGTAGTGACATTAAAATGATATGCGAAAAGCCAAAAAATGCTAGTGAGTGCAAGAAGGTGTGCAAAACGCATAGTGGTGAACGTTATTTGTCTTTACTAATTAGAGGAATTCCGTGTTAGGTGAACAGGAATGAGAAATAAATTGCCAGACAAAAGAGGATGTATGGCCGAGTTACAATTTAAGGCTAAGGGTTTGGTAGAATGTTAGAAAAGTTGTTATAATTTGGATGGGGAACTAAAGGACTTAGAGTTTACGATGTGGTTGCCTATTATGGTAATGTTGAAGGCTAGGTTTAGGCGAGGGTGAAGTCGGGGGGCCAGATGAAGGGTTAAGATTTGAATACTGGTTGATGTTTAAGGTTTGGGGGATTACCTTGAGGGTTATAGTTAAGGGGTTAGGTTGAGAGTTAGGGTTAGAATAGCAGGTTAGGCTGGGAGTTTTGGTGAGGGATTAGGGTTATGATGAAAATTTAGGGTTAGGGCTTTGCCAGAGAGTTAGGATTATAGCTAATGGTTAGATGGCCAACTAAGGTGGGAAAGTAAGGTTTGGAATAAAATTAATAGAAATTAGTAGGTTGACGGAAACAATTAGGGCCAAAGCCCAAAGTAGAGGGTTAGAATTTTGATTTTGATAAATATAAATCTTGTGAGCTACCATTAGGCAAACCAAAGTTACAACTACCATCAGGTGTGGCATTGAAAAAATGATAAATGCGGATAGAGAACCAATTCACAGCAGCTTAGCATTAATCACAATCCCATAATCTGTGGAAAAAAAGTATATAAATAAAGAAATTACAGCGCTATGTGATAATAACCTTACTAGTGTAAATACCAGAAATTGATGCCGTGAACAATTACATCCAAGTTACGAGAAAAAAAACAATAATAAATAAATAAATACAAAAATAGTTGTGTCAATCAAGTTCACAGGGAACAAATCAAAATATCATCAAGTATCAAAAAACGTTTTTTCTCACAATTTTCAACGAGTCCACAGTGAAAAAGGTATATATGAAATATATATATATATATACATGATATACAAATATATATATATTGTCCCATAAGGTGACTCTTGTGATGATGATCCAGGTAAATAAAAATAGAGAGTGACTTCACCCACGTACTCCCCCCCTGTGTGACTGTGCTCACCTCAAGTAGTGTGACCGCACAATCAAGTTTGGTCTACACAAGCAGCTGAACCACCTCCGGGCTCTAAGTAAAACGGGCTTTGCAGGATCCCACAGGTATAATCCAGAAATGTTGTCCTCAATTTAAAGTAAGAAAGAGGCTGGATAGTGCATTATCACTTGAGTGTAAATTTATTGTAGGTAAAAAAACATCAGGGTACTCACATTTCACAGGGGCTTCCAGCGCACCAAAGTATAGATAACATTCAGTATAAAAAATCCCCTCCAAATGGCATGCAAACTTGTGTGTATCAGCAGCTTACTCAGAGAGCATGTAACTGTCTCCTCCACCGTCCTAGCCCCTCCCCTACGCGTGATGACACAGAGCTAATCACGTGTCTTCCTCAGGGGGATCTGATTGGATGGTGGAAACTGCTGGAATATATACTGGTCGGTGGCCATTAACGTGAAGCCGTGATATGCGCCATTTTGTTGTGGGTCCCAGAACATCAGAGGCCTGGATGATGGGGGTTCTACCAAGTTGTGTACAAACCTGTCCGTCAAATTGGGGGCCCTTTTATAAGCGATTTTTGGTTTATTAACCTCATATCGCAGCTTCACGTTAATGGCCGCTGACCAGTATATATTCCAGCAGTTTCCACCATCCAATCAGATCCCCCTGAGAAAGACACGTGATTAGCCCTGTGCCATCATGCGTAGGGGAGGGGCCAGGACGGTGGAGGCTCTCTAGTAAGCTGCTGATACACATAAGTTTGCAAGCCGTTTGGAGAGGATTTTTTATACTGAATGTTATCTATTGTTGGTGCGCTGAAAGTACCTGTGAAATGTGCGTACCCTGATGTTTTTTTACCTACAATAAATTTACACTCAAACGATAATGCACTATGCAGCCTCTTTCTTGCTTTAAATTGAGGACAACATCTCTGGATTATACCTGTGGGATCCTGTAAAGCCCATTTTACTTAGAGCCCAGAGGTAGTTCAGCTGCCCCAGAGGTGGTTCAGCTGCTTGTGTAGACCAAACTTGATTGTCACACTACTTGAGGTGAGCACAGTCACACGGGGGGGGGGAGCACGTGGGTGAAGTCACTCTCTCTTTTTATTTACCTGGATCTTCATCACAAGAGCCACCTTGTGGGACATTAATATTAATATATATATATATATATATATATATATATATATATATATATATATATATATATATATATATATATATATATATATATATATATATATATATATATATATATATATATATATATATATATATATATATATATATATATATATGTAATTTTTTTTTTTCAATATATACCTTTTTTACTGTGGACTTGTTGAAAATTGTGATAAAAAAGTTTTTTTAAAACTTGATATTTTGATTTTTTTCACTGTGAACTTGCTTGACACAACTATTTATTTATTTATTATTGTTTTTTTCTCGTAACATGGATTTAATTGTTCACGCATCAATTTCTGGTATTTACACTAGTAAGGTTATTATCACATAGCGCTGCATTTTCTTTATTTACAGAATTAGGATTTTGGTGGATGTTTAAAATTAGGGATTACCTTGAAGGCCATTGTTAGATGGTAAGGTTTAGGCTAAGATTTAGGGTTATGGTAAGGGGTCAGGTTGAGAATTTTGGTGAGCAATTAGGGTTAGGTAAAAGTTTAGACTTAGAGGTGTGGTAGAGGGATAGGACTGTGGTTAAGGGTTTAATGAGAAACTAAGATTATGGGTTGTAAGTTTGCATAGGATTTTCCATTGGGGGTAAGGTTGATGTCTAGGGTTAGGTTGAAGGTAGGAATTAGGGACAAGGTAAAGGGTTAGAATTAGGATTAAGGTTGAGGTTTAAGATTAGGGGTCAAGGTTATTGGAGGGTGACGTAGAAGTCAAGGCTTAGGTCGTGGGTAAAGTTGAAGTCTTGGGCTAGGTTGAGGTTAATGTTGAGCTTGAGGGTTGGGTTGAGCGTAATGTAGAAGTCCAAGGTTAGGTTGAGGGTAATGTTGAGTTTGAGGGTTGGGTTGAGGGTAATTTTGAATCCTAGAGTTAGGTTGTGGGTAATGTTAAAGTCTAGGGCTAGGTGGAGGATAATGTTGAGGTCGAGGAATGGGTTGATGGTAATGTAGGCATCTAGGGTTAGGTTTTGGGTAATGTTGAGCTTGAGGGTTGGGTTGAGGGTAGTATTGAAGATTAGGGCTAGGTTGAGGGTAATGTTGAAGTCTAGGGCTAGGTTGAGGGTAAAGTTGAGCTTGAGGGTTAGGTTGAGCGCAATGTAGAAGTCTAGGGTTAGGTTATGGGTAATGTTGAAGTCTAAGGTTAGATTGAGAGTAATGTTGAAATCTAGGACTAGGTTGAGAGCAATGTTGAGGTTGAGGGTTGGGTTGAGGGTAATGTTCAAATCTAGGACTAGGTTGAGGGTTGGGTTGAGGGTAATGTTGAGGTTGAGGGTTGGGTTGATGGTAAAGTAGATGTCTAGGGTTAGGTTGTGGATAATGTTGAAATTTAGGGTTGGGTTAAGGGTGATATTGAGCTTGAGGGTTGGGTTGAGGGTAATGTTGAAGTCTAGGGCTAAGTTGCGGGTAATGTTGAAGTCTAGGGCTAGGTTGAGGGTAAAGTTTAGCTTGAGGGTTGGGTTGAGGGTAATGTTGAAGTCTAGGGTTAGGTTGAGGGTAAAGTTGAGCTTGTTGGTTGAATTGAGGGTAAAGTAGAAGTCTAGCGTTAGGTTGAGGGTAATGTTGAGGTTGAGGGTTGGGTTGAGGGTAATGTTGAGGTCGAGGGTTGGGTTGATGGTAAAGTTGAAGTCTAGGGTTAGGTTGAGGGTAAAGTTGAGCTTGTTGGTTGAATTGAGGGTGATGTTGAAGACTAGGGCTAAGTTGAGGGTAATGAAGTCTAGGGCTAGGTTGAGGGTAAAGTTGAACTTGAGGGTTGGGTTGAGGGTAATGTTGAAGTCTAGGGTTAGGTTGAGGGTAATGTTGATGTCAAGGGTAGGGTTGAGGGTAAAGTTGAAGTGTACGGTTAGGTTGGGTAGGGGTTAGGGGTAAGGTCAATGGTGAGCTCATCTTGTTGACACTCTGCTCTCTCCTCTTATCAGCATGTTCCTTGTTAGCAAATGAATGCTGCAGCATTACTGATTGGCCCCTCGTGCTGCTTCTTCCTCCCCCAGTCTGAGCTGTGCTGTACAGAGAAAGCAAGAGGCTGATACCAGGTCACACTTAGGCATTTACACTGCTTGTACTGAAAAACAAACACATTTGTGCATCTTTTATATCTGCCTGGAGTTCAGCTTTAAACCTTGCTAACTCTATTGGTTAGACTTACTATACAAAAAGAAAAGGCGTTTTTGCCTTGCCTGAAATACACAGCAGAGGAAGAGGGAAAAAAATCGGCATTAGTGTGTGAGCTTAATATCAGGTAACACATCATTTATTTTATTCCCCAACTCTGTAATTACACGGCCACTAAATAACACAGGCAGGAATTGGTTATTTCGGTTGCCTGCTATTAAAATATTTAATTAGTTTTGAAGTTCTCCAGCAGGAGTCAGGCTCCGGTTCAAGCTGACCAGAACCCTTTTTCAGCCTGAATGGATTGGAGATTTAGGAGATGCGGATGTTACTTCAAAAAGACCCCGTGCGGTCAGGACCGTATTAGTTTATGTACAGAAGCTAAGAAATGTCAGCTCGAAATTGTCAAAAAACGTTAAGTTTGAGACGTTTTATGGGGCCATCGGAGAGAGCGTGGTGCGGAGCGCAGGGAGCATCAACCCCACAATGCTTTGCGCCAGCATCGGTCACATGACCAAATTAGGGGAAGAACGTTTACAATGGAAATTCCCACTACTGATAAGTTGCTTTTCTATTGCCCTGACATTGAAATGTTTCTGTTTAGTAAAAGGTTCTCTTTAAAAGTAAAAAGGTAAGAAGAGGTAAACTGCCATTTTCTGGGTATCATAAACAACTGCCATTTTTTTTTTAAATAAAATATTTTTTTTTACCTTTTTTCATTCTTTGGGCCCATTTACACTTTTTTCGACACACATTTAAGTCCCTACCACTTCAACATGCTTTTTGTGTGTTTTTTATGCTTCTGTGATGCTTCAATGATGCTTTTTTGAAGCGTTATTGAAGCTTGACTGATGCCCCGTGTTACTGTGTGTTGATTTTCGATTTGTTTCAGGCTGGGGTCACACATATGCGGTGCAGATTTGAGCTCTGTTTTCACAGCTAATTGGCAAAGCAGTTGTTCAGCATTTCATGTCAGTTTTTGATCAGTATCAGGTCAGGATTCTATACTGTTCACAACTGAACGACGTGCGATTCAGAAGAATTCCCATAGAAGTCAATGGGCCTGAATTCGCACCTAAGCCGGACCACACTGCCTAAAAAGTGCACACATTTTTTTGGGCAATGCGAATGAATGAAATTCAAATGAATGTATTTTGAGGTGTCCTGCGAATTGCATGCAGTGAAAGCCGCATCCAATTTGCATAGGTATGAACCCAGCTTTAAAGGGGCCCAGTGGTACCCTTAGGAGCTAGCTCTTTAGAACCTCTGTTCAGCAGATATCCAGCTTATTAGTACTCTCATTCAGCAGATACCCTGCTCAGTAGTAACCCCCAGCTCTGCTGATACCCCGCTCAGAAGTAACCCCCAGCTCTGCTGATCCTCTGGTTTGCTGATCCTTCTCTCTCTCCGCTCAATAGTAACCCCCAGCTCTGCTGATCCCCCACTCAATAGTAACCCCCAGCTCTGCTGATCCCCCACTCAATAGTAACTCCCAGCTCTGCTGATGCCCCACTCAGTAGTATCTCCCAGCTCTGCTGATCCCCCCTCAGTAGTAACCCCCAGCTCTGCTGATCCTCTGGTTTGCTGATCCTCCTTTCTCTCCACTCAATAGTAACTCCCAGCTCTGCTGATCCCCCACTCAGTAGTAACTCACAGCTCTGCTGATTCCACTCAGTAGCAAACCCCAGCTTTGCTGATCCCCCCCTCAGTAGTAACCCCCAGCTCTGCTGATCCTGTGGTTTGCTGATCCTCCTTTCTCTCCACTCAATAGTAACTCCCAGCTCTGGTGATCCCCCACTCAGTAGTAACCCCCAGCTCTGCTGATTCCACTCAGTAGAAAACCCCAGCTCTGCTGAACCCCCGCTCAGTAGTAAACCCCAGCTCTGCTGATCCCCGCTCAGTAGTTAACCCCAGCTCTGCTGATCCCACTCAGTAGTAAACCTCAGCTCTGCTGATCCCCCGCTCAGTAGTAACCTCCAGCTCTGCTGATTCCCTACTCAATAGTACTCAATAGTAACCCCCAGCTCAGCTGAACCCCCACTCAGTAGTAACCCCCAGCTCTGCAGATCCCCCACTCAATAGAAACTCCTAGCTCTGCTGATCCCCCACTCAGTAGTAACTCCCAGCTCTGCTGATCCAGCACTCAATAGTAACCCCAGCTTTGCTGATCTCCTACTCAATAGTAACTTGCAGCTCCGCTGACCCCCCACTCAATAGTAACTCCCAGCTCTGCTGATCCCCCACTCAATAGTAACTCCCAGCTCTGCTGATCCCCCACTCAATAGTAACTCCCAGCTCCGCTGATCCCCCACTCAATAGTAACTCCCAGCTCTGCTGATCCCCCGCTCAGTAGTAACCCCCAAACTCTGCTGATCCTCTGGTTTGCTGATGCTCCTCTCAGATGTGACATCTGAACCAGATTCCCAGAATCTATACACATGAACCGCATGTGACTGCTGATGACATCTTACCAGTGGGCTTGTCGGTTTCCCAGTGCATCTTGGGATATCTCATTCCTCCAAAACAAAGCAAAGCCAAAGCTGAAAGAAAGCCCCTCAAAAAATGCAGGTGCTGTTAATGAGCGTTTTCATAGACTTCTATGGAGGCTTTGGAGATGCTTTGAAGCTCCAAGCAAGCGACATGGGGGATCATTTTTGAATTGAAGCAAACACAACGTGTTACCGGGACTGTCAGGAAACCATTTTATTTAGTCTTCACATTATATATATGTGATAACCAAAGTGCAAATATGCGTGTGAATCGCACACTGTGATACATTCGGTAACTATTGACTGTAAAAAGTGACAATAGTGCAACAAATAGTGATGAATACTTAAAAATGAACATATGAATGAAAATAAATAATCACACTAGTACGAAGTGCTATAACGTGCATCCATATGGTGATTGGTTGTATCAAAATAACTGTTCATAAAATCATATAGTGTTTATAAAATCATATAGTGGACACAATCCACTAAAACATATAGATGAATAAAAAGTGCTTCTATGTGCATATGTGTCATCCAATTATTTCAGATCGAAAGTGCTTCTAAAGTCCATGCGATTTGGAAACTGCTGTGTAGATAATCCAAAGCAAGCCGCAGTGATCACACTCAGGTGCCCCCCCCCCCAGGTATTAAACGCTCACCTCTGAGCGTGTGACTTTGCACCTAAGCTTAGTCAATCCACACCTGTGAACCACCTCTGGGGCTCTGCAGTTTTAACCAGACTCCTGGACACGTCAGCACTATACCTCGGTTGAGTAAAAACGGAATAGTATAGGTGCGTCAGTGCGCCACTCTACATCAGGCAAACAGCAAACATTATATTTTCCCCCTGAAGTAGATATGGAAGTTCCCTCTATCGATACGCGTTGGGGAGGGAACAGGACGGACGTTCAGCAGGTGACCTGTCAGGAAAGAACCCCATACCATCCCAATACCGATCCGGTATCTTTACATGCTGTTTGCTGTTTGCCTGATGTAGAGTGGCGCACTGATGCACATATTCTGTACTTCAAAGGTTGGAATTATGAATTGGAGTGCAACTGAGAAACATTATTCATTTAAAGCCTAGGTCAGGGGTGTCATACTCAATTTAATTGCGGATCGCATCAACAGTAAGGTTGCCCTCCGGGGGGGGGGCGGTTGTATCTGGGGTATGCTACGTACAGTATGTAGGGTTCAGGATTATAAGATAAGAGTGCAGAGTTCAGGAGTGCATTACATACAGAGTGCAGTTTCAGGGGTGCCCTATACACAGAGTGCTGAGTTCAGTTGTATGCTACGCACAGAGTGCAGAGTTCAAGATTACGTTATGTAAAGAGTGTAGAGTTCAGTAGTGTGTTACGCACAGAGTGCAGTTTCAGGGGTGCCTTATACACAGAGTGCAGAGTTCAGGAGTGCGTTATGCACAGAGTGCAGAGTTCAGGGGTACGCTATGTGCAGAGTTAAAGAATACGCTACGTACAGAGTGCAGAGTTCAAGAATACGCTGTGTACAGAGTGCAGAGTTCAGGAGTGTGTTATGTATAGAGTGCAGAGTTCAGTTGTATACTATGTACAGAGTGCAGAGTTCAGAAGTGCTCTATGTACAGAGTGCAGAGTTCAAGATTACGCTATGTAAAGAGTGCAGAGTCCAGGAGTGTGTAAAGCACAGAGTGCAGTTTCACTGGTGCCTTATACACAGAGTGCAGAGTTCAGGGGTGTGCTACATACAGAGTGCAGGGTTTAGTTAGAGGTGTGCTACATACAAAGTGCAGAGTTAGGGTTATGGTGTGTACAGAGTGCAGGGTTTAGGAGTGCTTTTTGCACAGTGTGCAACAACAACCCCCCTCCTATTTTGCTTGGCTCTAGTAACTCCCTATGTAGGTGGTTTTCCCTACTACCAATGTCTTTGGTTCTGTTATACCTCCCTGTGTAGGTGGTGCTGCCTTGCAGGGAAATGGTTCCTGCTTTCACATTCTGGAGAGTTGCCCCCACCGTGCCCAACCGTAAGGGATCTGTTACATCCGGAAGCCACTGAATGCAAAGCTGTCCCTTTTAAACACAGAAGGCTTCTTTATGTACAAGTGATAGCGGGGAATGGAAGAGGAGCGTGAAAGTCAGAGGTGGCAGAATGGAGTTCCACCACGCTGTGGCTGCAAAACTAGGTGGGAGGACCATGTGACAAGGCCTGGTATGCCAAATTCATCACGTGGGCCTTGTGTTTGACACATGTGGCCTAGGTGACTGCAGCCGTATTTGTGCACTCAGTACTATCTATGATACTTTATTGGCACTAACAGTTAAAATTGCATGACACATATGGGGGGTCTACCCCTTTCTTCTTAGAGGCTCCATAGCCAGTAGCCTTCAAAATGACCCCTGGAACGTGAGAGGCCTCTGAAGAACACCTCCGCTTTCGTGCGTTCACTATTTATAAATCCGAATCTGCCGAGTTCCATATTAGCTTGTCTGAGTGTCTTTTCCATGAACCCTCCGCACCCTCTCCACATTCTTCTCGATTTCCTAATCACCCCGTGTCAGTGGCTGGCTCCTGAAGAGCAGCACTGTGACAGAATATGTAAACCTTACTAAACCTTAACACGTGTTACATACCTCTAAGCGGCGATTCTAAATAGCGGGGCTGAGTGCACGCTGATGAGGATGACATTTGCAGAGTAGAAGGAAAACACTGCGTCTTCCATCGCTGCCCGCTGGAGAATTGACTCGGTAGGCCCTCGGAAAATATGAACAAGTCAACCGGGCCTCTTTAAAAAATCTCACAAGGCCACCGGGGCCTGGCCTCTGCGAGATGGATCATCTGGCCGCTCTCCAGGTTTCTGTTTGTTATTGTACATCAGCTAATTCAACGTGAAAATAAACAGCCTCCTGATAAATCAGAGCAATCTCTCCAACCTTTAACCCCTGGCCCTCTGGAAATTAAAAAAGAAAAAATCTCACAGAGCCTGATTTTTCGGCAGGGTGGGCACGGAGTCAAGAGGAAGCCGGAGAGGGGTTGTGTGCTTCTTCTAAATCCTTCTGGGATGTGAATCCTCTGAATTTGAGTTATACATGTGCCAAGCAGAGAAGACCAATTCTATTTATTTTGCCATCAAACTTGAAGGAAATTTTTATTTTTTTAGTTTTAGAAAGGGACCGATCTCCTTGTCTAACTTCCTGTCCTGAAGATACAAAAGTAAGGAGGAATCTCTCCTATGACGGTTGTCATCTGGCCCCTTTTTCTCCTTGCCTCCTGCTGGGATGAAAAAAATTGAAATTTGGATGTTGCCACCAACGCCCAGGAACACTGTTCCATATATATTGGACCTGTTCTAAGATTTGCCCCTTTTGGTTAGAAGGTCAAACCCTTCTACACACTCATTTACAAATAACTTTTCAGCTTGTTCCTGCTTGGTCTTCTTTCACCCAACATGCCTAAGGAGTCAGGACTCTAGACGAAGACTGAATCTAGTCAAACGATGAGATGTATGCCTTTCATTGGCGAGAGGCACAAGGACCACCCAATATGCCTAAGGACCAGTGCCAGGATAAGGCCATTTGGTGCCCAGGGGGAAGATGCCAAATGGCACCACCGCTCAAAATGTATGAGCTTTATGTGTCAGCAAAAATACCCCCCCCCCCAAAAAAAAAAACAAGCACTAATCAGCACACAAGCATAAATTCTCCCCAAACAAAATCTCCAGTACAAATCCCCCCTCCCAGCTCAAATGCTCTCATTCCCCAAATCCCCCCTACTAGAACAAATCCTCTACCCCTCAAATTTCCCCTCAGAGCATAAAACCTCTTCCCCTCTTGCAGCACAACCCCCCCAATCCCCTCTTGAAGCACTAATCCCCCTCCACAATTTCCCCTCTTAGCAAAAAATCCCCCCCCCCCCAAATCCCTCTTCTTACTTCCTAACACATATCCACCCTCCTAGTACACATCCCCCTTCCAAATCATCCCTTCTAGCACAACCCCACAAATCCCCACCATCCCGTGGGTAGCTTCCCCTCCTGCCCACCCCTTGTCTCGGCCCTGCTAAGGACTGCTGACTCTACACCTGTTTACAGAGGCAAGATGTTTAATTGTTTTTCATTGGCGAGCGGCACAAGAACCACCACTTTAGGGTTCCACTCCCGTATTCTGGAGATTTAACTGATGGGCCATGAATGTTGTTCCATATACAGTATATTGGACCTGTCATGGGAGTCAATCTGTTTTGGTTGAAAGTTCAAACCCTTCTACACACTCTTTTACAAATAACTTTTCAGCTTGATCCTGCCATGTCCTTGCTTGGTCTTCTACCACCCAAAATGCCTAAGGACTCTAAAAGACTGACTCTAGATGTGTTAATGGCTGTGAGATGTTTGATTGCCTTTGGTTGGCAACAGGCACAAGGACCATCTACATTAGAGTTCCATTCCTGTAACCTGGAGAATAAATGGATGGCCCAGGAACATTGTTCCATATATATTGGACTTGTCCTGCAATTCGCCCTTTTTGGTAAGAAGTTCAAACCCTTCTAAACACCTATCCCTTACTATCCCTTTTGTCCCCTAACTTTGTTTCTCCTTCCCTTGGATGGGTTGTCACCTCTACCTCTACCATGGTCTTCCACCACCAAAAAAGGCCTAAGAACTCTAAAAGACTGACTCTACATGTGTTAATGGTGGCGAGATGTTTGATTGCTTTTGGTTGGCAACAGGCACAAGGATCATCTGCATTAGAGTTCCATTCTATACCATGTGGTCAATTTGCATAAGTATTTTACTAAATTTCCAATTTTGAATGTCACATCACTTGCTGTCCTGGGGACAATAGTGACCAAGACATATAGACATGGTGAATAGGTCTCCAGGGGGGACATTGACAGCATTAAAGCAGAGCACAATGTTACATGTGCCTGTGTTTCCGTTACAAACTGGAAACCCCCTACCTGCCCCCTCAACCTCTGCTCAGAGCGCACCCCTTCTAGCTACCTCACCTCTGCTCAGAATGTACTCCTTCTGGCCACCTCATTCCTGCTCAAAGAACACTTCTAATGGCCACCTCACTCCCACTTAAGGTGTATCCCTCCCATGAACCGATCTATGAGAACATCCCTATTGGAGACCTCATCAATGCTCAGTGTGCACCTCTCCCAGCCATCTCACTGCTGCTTAGGGTGCATTCTTCCGAGATACATGGCCACCTCACCCATAATTAAAGCACCTCCAGCCTGGCTACCTCACTCCTTTTCAGAATGCACCCCTTGAGGTCATCTCATTCCTCCTCAAGGTGCACCCCTCCTGGCCACTTCATCCCTACTCAGGAGGACAAAACTCTACTGACCAACTCACCCCTCTGGACAACTATTAGGGCAACCCTTCTGGCCACCTGAGCCCTGTTTAAAGTGCAGTCCACCCACCCACCCCACCCCTGTTCAGTGTGCACTCTTAATGGCCCACCATACCTAACTGTTCCTGTTCAAAATGTAGTCCTCTCTCAGGAGGACAAAACTCTACTGACCAACTCACCCCTCTGGACAACTATTAGGACAACCCTTCTGGCCACCTGAGCCCTGTTTAAAGTGCAGTCCACCCACCCACCTCACCCCTGTTCAGTGTGCACTCTTAATGGCCACCATACCTAACTGTTCCTGCTCAAAATGTAGTCCTCTCGGTCACCTGACCCCCCGCAGTGAGCGCACCCCTTTATTCCCCCTCAGGGAACACCTCTCCTACTCCACCCTCACTCACTCAGAGTTTACCTCACCAGTGCTAGAGTGCACTCTTCCCAGTAAGCTCACCCCTGTTCAGAGCGCAGTCCTCCGGGCCACCTGACCTACTCAGAGAGTACTCCTAAAGGCACCTGACCCCTTCTCAAAGTGCACTGCTCCAGGCCACCTCAATCCAGCCAAGGGTACACCCATCCCAGCGTTCTCTACCCTATTCAGCACACTCGCTTCCAGGCCCCTGGTCCAAAAAGGGAAAGGGAAAAAAACAAACAAATGTCCATTGTGCATGAGGCCTAATGGGCTGTGCTATGTGTGACAAACATGACAAAGTATCTCATGCACCTCTTTGGGCGTTGAGCTTCTGGGGGTTTTCTAAACCCCAAACGCTTTGCCGCGTTTGGGGTGCCATTGATAGTGAATGGCAGCGCAAGCAAGACAGGCGGCTTTCACACGTTTCATAAATACATACGAAATTGCACATTTTGCGCACGCGCTCACGAAGCAGCCTGAGTAGAAAACTTTATTAGATATCCTTATTGGAAAGCAGCGGACAAAGAAATTAGCACTCCAGTCAGTAACAACAAGCAAGAAACTTTTCCAGGGACAGATTCTCGCAGGAAGACGGGATTACTCAGCATTGCTGCTTTATTTCACAGCGAAATGTGCTGTATGGAGGTTGCCAGGAGCTGCTCGTGAAAATATGTGGCAGCAATATATCACACATATAAAGTATATTATAAAAACACCCACACGTCTGGATCCTTTTACATTCCTTCAACATGTGAGATGTGAGGAGGAGAGCCCCGGGGGTCCTGTTTGATGATATAGGGAAGACCAGGAGGACAGGACTGAAGACTGACAGGTAGAGCAATAAAATGTCACATTAAATCAGTGCTAAGGAGATACAAGGAGATGATCCCAGAGCTTCACATTGTGAGGTTATCACTGGAGAGTCTGGGAACCTTCAAAATATATATCTACGGACTTCACCAAAACAGCTGTGCCATATACTGTGTATATACTTATATATATATATATATATATATATATATATTTTTTTTTTAAATATATATATATATATATATATATATATATATATATATATATATATATATATATACACTATATTACAAAAAGTATTGGAACGCCTGCCTTTTACACACACATGAACTTTAATGGCATCCCAGTCTTAGTCCGTAGGGTTCAATATTGAGTTGGCCCACCCTCTGCTGCTATAACAGCTTCAACTCTTCTGGAAAGGCTGTCCACAAGGATTAGGAGTGTGTCTATGGGGATGTTTGACCATTCTTCCAGAAGCCCATTTGTGAGGTCAGGCACTGATGTTGGACGAGAGGGCTTGGCTCGCAGTTCCGCTCTAATTCATCCCAAAGGTGTTCTATCGGGTTGAGGTCAGGACTCTGTGCAGGCCAGTCAAGTTCCTCCACCCCAAACTCGCTCATCCATATCTTTATGGACCTTGCTTTGTGCACTGGTCCAAATCATTTGGTAGAGGGGGGGATAATGGTGTGGGGTTGTTTTTCAGGGGTTGGGCTTGGCCCCTTAGTTCCAGTGAAGGGAACTCTTAAGGCCTCAGAATACCAAGACATTTTGGACAATTTCATACTCTCAACTTTGTGGGAACAGCTTGGGGATGGCCCCTTCCTGTTCCAACATGACTGCCCACCAGTGCACAAAGCAAGGTCCATAAAGACATGGATGAGCGAGTTTGGGGTGGAGGAAGTTGACTGGCCTGCACAGAGTCATGACCTCAACCCAATAGAACACCTTGGGGATGAATTAGAGCGGAGACTGTGAGCCAGGCCTTCTTGTCCAACATCAGTACCTGACCTCACAAATGCGCTTCTGGAAGAATGGTCAAACATTCCAATAGACGCACTCCTAAACTTTGTGGACAGCCTTCCCAGAGGAGTTGAAGCTGTTATAGCTGCAAAGGGTGAGCCAACTTAATATTGAACGCTACCATCTAAGACGGAGATGCCATTAAAGTTCATGTGCGTGGTTCTTGGCTGTCGCTTGGCAACTCAAAGTTTGAGCTCCCTCCATAAACTTTCTATAGGATTAAGGTCTGGAGACTAGATAGGCCACTCCATGACCTTAATGTGCTTCTTCCTGAGCCAGTCTTTTCTTGCCTTGGTGGTATGTTTTGGGTCATTGTCATGCTGGAAGACCCATCCATGACCCATCTTCATTGTTCTCACTGAGGGAAGAAGGTTCTCATCCAAGATTTTACAATACATGTCCCCGTCTGTTGGCTCCTCAATGTGGCAGCATTGTACCTTCAGCAGAGAAACAGCCCCAAAGCATAATGTTCCCACCTCCGTTCTTGTCTGTAGGGATGGTGTTCTTAGGGTCATAGTCAGCATTTTTTCCCTCCAAACACGGTGAGTCGAGTTAATGTCAAAGAGCTCAAGTTTAGTCTCATCTGACCACAGCACTTTCTCCCAATCCTTCTCTGAATCATTTAGATGTTCATTGGCATGACTGTATATGAGCCTTCTTGAGGAGGGGGACTTGTCATGTTTGGAGGAAGAAAAATGCTGACTGACCCTAAGAACACCATCCCTACAGACAAGCACGGAGGTGGAAACATGATCCTTTGGGGCTGTTTCTCTGCTAAAGGTACAGGCCAACTTTGCTGCATTGAGGGGCCAATGGACGGGGCCATGTATTATAAAATCTTGGATGAGAACCTTCTTCCCTCAGCCAGAACACTGAAGATGGGTCATGGATGGGTCTTCCAGCATGACAATGACCCAAAACATACCGCCAAGGCAACAAAGGAGTGGCTCAAGAAGAAGCACATTAAAGTTATGGAGCGACCTAGCCAGTCTCTTGACCTTAATCCTATAGAAAATTTATGGAGGGAGCTGAAACTTCGAATTGCCAAGCGACAGCCAAGAAACCTTATGTAGAGAAGATCTGTAAGGAATCCCTCCTGAGATGTGTACAAACCTGGTCACTAACTAAAGGAAACGTCTTACCTCTGTGATCGCCAACAAGGGTTTCTCCACCAACTACTAAGTCATGTTTTGCTTGGGGATCAAATACTTATTTTACTCACTGAACTGCAACTCCATTTATAACATTTGTATCATGTGTTTTTTCTGGATTTTTGATTGATATTCTGTCTCTATCATTTACACCTATGATAAAAATTATAGACCCTTCATTTCTCTGTAAGTAGGCAACTTACCAAATCTACAGGAGATCAAATAATTAATTTCCGCACTATATATATATATATATATATATATATATATATATATATATATATATATATATATATATATATATATATATATATATATATATATATATATATATATATATATATATATATATATATATATATATATATTAGTACATGGGTATTTGCATCTACTGTACATATATATACAGTAAGTATCTCAAAAAAGTGAGTACACCCCTCACATTTTTGTAAATCTTTTCTTCTATCTTTTCATGTGACAACACTGAAGAAATGACACTTTGCTACAATGTAAAGTAGTGAGTGTACAGCTTGTATAACAGTGTAAATTTGCTGTCCCCTCAAAATAACTCAACACACAGCCATTAATGTCTAAACCGCTGGCAACAAAAGTGAGTACACCCCTAAGTGAAAATGTCCAAATTGGGCCCCAAAGTGTCAATATTTTGTGTGGCCACCATTATTTTCCAGCACTGCCTTAACCCTCTTGGGCATGGAGGTCACCAGAGCTTCACAGGTTGTCACTGGAGTCCTCTTCCCCTCCTCCATGACGACATCACGGAGCTGGTGGATGTTAGAGACCTTGTGCTCCTCCACCTTCTGTTTGAGGATGTCCCACAGATGATCAATAGGATTTAGGTCTGGAGACCTGCTTGGCCAGTCCATCATCTTTACCCTCAGCTTCTTTAGCAAGGCAGTGGTCGTCTTGGAGGTGTGTTTGGTGTCTTCAGCAAACTGTTTGCTGGCTTTCTTGTGCATCATCTTTAGAAGAGGCTTCCTTTTGGGATGACAGCCATGCAGACCAATTTGATGCAGTGTGCGGCGTATGGACTGAGCACTGACAGGCTGACCCCCCACCCCTTCAACCTCTGCAGCAATGCTGGCAGCACTCATACATCTATTTCCCAAAGACAACCTCTGGATATGACGCTGAGCACGTGACCTCAACTTCTTTGGTCGACCATGGCGAGGCCTGTTCTGAGTGGAACCTGTCCTGTTATACCGCTGTATGGTCTTGGCCACCGTGCTGCAGCTCAGTTTCAGAGTCTTGGCAATCTTCTTATAGCCTAGGCCATCTTTATGTAGAGCAACAATTCTTTTTTTTTCAGATCCTCAGAGAGTTCTTTGCCATGAGGTGCCATGTTGAGCTTCCAGTGACCAGTATGAGAGAGTGAGAGTGATAACACCAAATTTAACACACTTGCTCCCCATTCACACCTGAGACCTTGTAACACTAATGAGTCACATGACACCGGGGAGGGAAAATGGCTAATTGGGCCCAATTTGGACATTTTCACTTAGGGGTATACTCACTTTTGTTGCCAGCGGTTTAGACATTAATGGCTGTGTGTTGAGTTATTTTGAGAGGACAGCAAATTTACACTGTTATACAAGCTGTACACTCACTACTTTACATTGTAGCAAAGTGTCATTTCTTCAGTGTTGTCACATGAAAAGATAGAAGAAAAGATTTACAAAAATGTGAGGGGTGTACTTACTTTTGTGAGATACTGTATATCTGAGCAAACAAAAAAGTTACATCCTTGCACCTTTAGCCACATTCATATGCTGCATAAAAACAAAAGGTAACAAATATTTCTTTGCAACATTTCAAACATCCATATAATTTTAAGCAAAAACATAAATTAAAAGTGGTTTCAGTCCAACCAATTTTTTTTTTTATGTTTGACATAATATACGGTTTAAACCCGTATACCTATGTTCAACTCTGAGCCTTGTTTTATATTCCGAGTGTTGCCACGAATCTCAATTACTTGGTGCAGAAGAAGTGGCAACTGTTTTTTCTCTATTTTCTCACTTCTAAAATGTGCTCAATTATTTATTGGATCCTGTGGCCCGGTGCTGTGCATATTATTCCACTAGAATCAAGGGAATTTCAACTCCAACCAGATTTTTCTAAAGGTTCTTTGTGGCCAGTAAAGGCCTGAAAAACCACAAATTACCATTGGAAAGGGGCTGGCTCCAGCCACCCCCCAAATTTTGAAATTTACAGCATCTGTGTAAATAAACATTCCCCTAGCTCACTGTAAGGGAATATTTTAACGTGAATAAATTCCACACAAAATTAGCTGCAAAGGTAAGGCACACTCTCCAGTAATATACATATATATATATATATATATATATATATATATATATATATATATATATATATATATATATATATATATATATATATATATATATATATATATATATATATATATATATATATACATAAAATCTCATTAAAATGTATTATTAAAAAAAAAATAGAGACAATAAAGTGTGACAAAAGCAAACAATTCACAAGTACATAACATTTAAAAAAATAAAAAAAATAGAAGCTAGTTATAATAACATTTCAATACATTATATAAATAATGCACAAGGCATGTTTTTTTTTAATAATATGTCTAAATAATAATAATAATAGTAATGGTATTATTATTTTGTATTTTTAAAACATATGCTTTGTTTATAAATTATATGTAAGCCTTAATTACAGTGCTTTATTAAAAATGGAAAATATAAGTAATAATAATAATAATAATAATAATAATAATAAAAATAACAATGATAATAATAATACATTTGAATTAATATTATTATTTTGTATTTTTAAAGAATATGCTTTGTTCATATTTTAGATGTAATATATATGTAAGACTTAATTACAGTGTTTTATTAAAAAAGAAAAAATAATAGTAATAATAATTCATAAACTGGGATGTGGTGTCAGAGATAAAATCTTCTTTCATCCAGGACTGGCTACGGTACAATTAATAATAATATTAATACTACTACTACTAATAATAATAATAATAATACATCTGAAGTATTAATATTAATATTATATTATTGTTGTTATTATTCCTAATACTATTATGATCGTCTCTGGTCTCTGGTGCTGTGGTAATTAATGATAATGAAGCTGTGATACAGCTATGGGAGGTCAGAATTTGCTTTGCTCATAATTTAGGTGTAATATATATGTAAGCCTTAAATACAGCACTTTATTAAAAAAAATGTTTTTGATAATTATAGTAGTAATAATAATAATAATAATAACAATAATAATACATTTAATTAAATGAATAAAGCACGTTAATTAAGACTTAGATATATATTACATCTAAATTATGAACAAAGCAAATGCTTTAAAAATACCAAATAATAATAATAATAATAATATAATTATAACATAATAATCTGATAATAATAATAATAATAATAATAATAATAATAATAATAACAAGGCATCTAAATTATTATAATAATAATTATTATTATTATTATTATTATTATTATTATTATTATTATTATTATTTTGTATTTCTAAAGCATTTGCTTTGTTCATACTTTAGATGTAATATATAGCTAAGCCTCAATTACAGTGCGTTATTAAAAAATAAAAAATAGTAGTAATAAAAATAATAATGCATCTGATTATTATTATTATTATTATTATTATTATTATTATTATTATTATTATTATTATTATTATTATTATTATTATGTATTTTAAGAGCATATGCTTTGTTCGTAATTAGATGTAATATATATTTAAGCCTTCATTACAGTGCTTTATTTTAAAAAAGTAATAAATAAAAAAGTTAAGCAAAATTTTAAAAATTAAAAAAAAAACCACTGCATTTGTCGCAATTACTAGTGATTTTATTCTCCAAACATGGGTAACAATGTTTGGGGTCCGGAGCGCGCCACCTAAATATTTGCTCAGCTAGATTTAGTGTGAGTGTTTCAAAATATGCAAACAATTATTTAAATAAACATGCGGAATGGCAATTACACGTTTACTGAAATGCGGGATTTGGTATCAATTGAGAATAATGTGCGTAGAATTCCTGGGGATTTTTATTTTTTTTCGCATCGGTCATATAATTATACCGGTTAGTAACAATTAGGATCAACATGGGGTGTGCGTGTTTTCAGAGAGAACCATTTTCTGAATAATAAATCACTCCACTCTATTATTCCCAAATGCTGCAGTGGAAGAGTCAACCCGCCCAAAGTTTTCATATGTGATAAAGAGCCAAGGGATCACTTACTATTGTTTGATGCGCTGCATTGCGGCAATGAACATCAACGCGCGTTACACGCCTCAGCGCGTTGCAATGTTATTCATTTTGAATGGCGCCCCCACTGCAGGTATCCGGCCCTTTCCATTGACCGGTTCAGCAGTGATAGCCTGTGTTCTCAGTAGAGGTCTCCTTTAAGGCTGGGTTCACATCTATCCAGGTTGCGGTTGATGCATTTCTCTAGCGCTTTGTGCTTTATCTTTTTTTTTTAACAATCTTTTTTTTGTGCATTTTTGATGCATTTTGGGTTTTTTATTTCGTTATTTTTTTTTGCTAATAGGAAAGCGTGACAGTTCTGTTCATGAAGAGTGACTTTGATGTGACTTTACGCTCTCTGGTGCTTAAGTAGCATGGTTAGTGGTAATTTTTTTAGGGTTGCATTCTGAGTCTAACAATTACTGCTAAACCTAACAATTACCCTAGCCCTGAACCCAAACCCTTAATGCTAACCCTAGCCCTTAATCATAACCCTAACCCTTAACACTAAACCTAGCTCTGAATCCTAACCCTTAAACTTAACCCTAGCCCTTAACCCTTAACACTAACCCTTAATGCTAACCCTAGCCCTTAACCCTAACCCTTAACTCTCACCCTAGCCCTTAACCCTTAACACTAACCACAGCCCTTAACCCTAACCATTAATGCTAACCCTAGCCCCTAACCCTTAACCCCAACCTTAATGCTAACCCTAGCCCTTAACTCTAACCCTTAACACTAACCCTAGCCCTTAACCCAAACACTAACCCTAGCCCTTAACTCTAACCCTTAATGCTAACCATAGTCTTTAACTCTAATCCTTAACACTAACCTTAGCCCTTAACCCAAACACTAACCATAGCCCTTAACCCTAACCATTAATGCTAACCCTAGCCCTTAACTCTAACCCTTAACACTAACCCTAGCCCTTAACCCTAACCCTTAACTCTCACCCTAGCCCTTAACCCAAACACTAACCATAGCCCTTAACCCTAACCATTAATGCTAACCCTAGCCCCTAACCCTTAACCCTAACCTGAATGCTAACCCTAGCCCTTGACTCTAACCCTTAACACTAACCCTAGCCCTTAACCCAAACACTAACCCTAGCTCTTAACTCTAACCCTTAATGCTAACCATAGTCTTTAACTTTAATCCTTAACACTAACCTTAGCCCTTAACCCTAACCCTTAACTCTCACCCTAGCCCTTAACCCAAACACTAACCATAGCCCTTAACCCTAACCATTAATGCTTACCCTAGCCCCTAACCCTTAACACTAACCCTAGTCCTTAACCCTAACCCTTAACTCTTACCCTATCCCTTAACCCAAACACTAACCCTAGCTCTTAACCCTAACCCTTATTGCTAAACCTAGCCCTTAACTCTAACCCTGAACACTAACCCTAACCCCTAATTCTCACCCTAGCCCTTAACCCAAACACTAACCATAGCCCTTAATGCTAACCATTAACACTAACCCTAGCCCTTAACCCTAATCCTTAATGCTAACCTTAGCCCTTAACCCTTAACTCTCACCCTAGCCCTTAACCCAAACACTTACCCTTACCCTTAATGCTAACACTAACCCTTAACGCTAACTCTAGCCCTAAATCCTAACCCTTAACCCTAGCCCTTAAAGCGGAGTTCCACTCATTTAAAAGTCTGCAGCTACAAAAAGTGTAGCTGCTGACATTTAATAATCAGACACTCACCTGTCCCACGGTCCAGCGATGCGGGCGCACGATGCCCCGCTCCTCTTCCCCCTCCTCTTGGTGGCGCCGGCATTCTAACTGTGGGTGCCCGGCTGCGGCTTCAAATCCGGGCACGCACTGCACATGCGTGAGCCACACTGCATGCTGTGATTGGCCGGGCAATCTTCTGGGACCTGTGACGTGTCCCAGAAGATTGCAGGAAGGGAGGGGGGAGAGGTGAACTTCCTTCAGGCGCCGCGGCGTCAGGGGAGGAAGTGGGAGCTGGGTACCTCTAAAAACAGGGTACCCCCCCCAAAAAAAATGACATGCCAAATGTGGCATTTCAGGAGTTCACCTTCACTTAAAGCGGAAGTTCCATTTTTGGGTGGAACTCCACTTTAACGCTAACCCTAGCGCTTAACCCTTACACTTAATGCTAACACTAACCCTTAATGCTAACCCTAGCCCTGAGCCCTAACCCTTAACCCTAACCCTTAACCAAAACACTAACCCTAGCACTTAACTCTAAACCTTAACGCTAACACTAACCCTTAACGCTAACCTAAGCCCTGAACCCTAACCCGTAACCCCAACCCTTAACCCAAACACTAACCCTAGCCCTTAACTCTAAACCTTAACGCTAATCCTAGCCCTCAAACCCTGCCCTAAACCCTAAGCCTACCCCTGAATCCTAACCCTTAAACTTAACCCTAGCCCTTAACCCTTAACACTAACCCTAGCCCCTTAACTCTAACCCTTAATGCTAACCCTAGCCCTTAAACCAAACACTAACCCTAGACCTTAACTCTAAACCTTAACACTAATCCTAGCCCTCAAAACTAGCCCTTAACCCTTAACACTAACACTAACTCTTAACGCTAACCCTAGCCCTGAACCCTAACCTTTAACCCTAACCCTAGCTCTTAACCCAAACACTAACCCTAGCCCTTAACTCTAAACCTTAACACTAATCCTAGCCCTCAAAACTAGCCCTTAACCCTTAACGCTAACACTAACCCTTAACGCTAACCCTAGCCCTGAACCCTAACCCTTAACCCTAACCCTAGCTCTTAACCCAAACACTAACCCTAGCCCCTAACTCTAAACCTTAACACTAATCCTAGCCCTCAAAACTAGCCCTTAACCCTTAACGCTAACACTAACCCTTAATGCTAACCCTATCCCTTAAACCAAACACTAACCCTAGCCCTTAACTCTAAACCTTAACGCTAATCATAACCCTTAAACCTAGCCCTTAACCCTTAACGCTAACACTAACTCTTAACACTAACCCTAGCCCTGAACCCTAACCTTTAACTCTAACCCTAGCTCTTAACCCAAACACTAACCCTAGCCCTTAACTCTAAACCGTAACTCTAATCCTAGCCCTCAAACCTAGCCCTTAACCCTTAACGCTAACACTAACCCTTATTGCTAACCCTCAACCCTAACCCCTAATCCTAGGGGAAGAGAGGAAGCTATCCCTCGCTCCTAACTGCCGCTGTCAGGGGAACACTGGGTGCCGACTCACCGGGAGTGCCGTGGCCACCCAACATTTCCGGTGCTGCACCGTGCAACCCAAAAAAAGAACGCAGGGCGGACACAGCACCTCCAGCGGGCTAGCACCGTATGTGGACCGCACCCCCCCTGCCCCCCCCCCCCCTTAGTACATCACAGCTTGTAAGGTAAGTGTGCCGTAATGTGCCGGCATCAAAATCAAACATTCTGAAAGCCACTAAAATGTCATATAAACTTCAACCTTATTCATGTCATTTAAAAAGTCATTTTGTAACATTTAATCATTTTGCAGCTCTCAATAATTCTAATCCCTGGTGATCCTGCCACGAGGGTCCTTCTTTGGGTGCTTCCTTTTACAGGGTGACAACCCTCTTTCCTTGTCTCCCAAATGTGCTCCTGCGTTGTCACCCCGCCACACATTTTTTTTTTTTTTTTTTTTTAACTTCAAGGGGCCTTTTCCTAGCACATTACACAGGCATGCACTAATCACAAAAGTGGCTGCAAAAGATACGAGGGTAAAACAAGTATTTTTTTTTTTTTTTTAGAATATGATACACGGATAGCAAATTAACGCCATGCAGTTAGGATGTAGAGCTACTTTGAACCCCGATTGGATCGTCCCATGAATAGTCTTAGCAGAGCGTTCTGCTTTTATTGTTCTCCTCTTTAAACATTTCATCGTTTGATATTATCAGAGTTTTACATTTGGTCACTCGAGTCTTTATTTATCGCACCCCTCGGAGTAGAACTTCAACCTGCAGATCAGAGTTCCATCAAACGGTGGCAGTAGGTCTCCTAGAATCATCTTGTCTGGTTCAGGTCTGATACCTAAACTCCTAATTATTATGAAGTTAGGTGAGTTTAACCCTGAAGTGTCTGGTAAGATTTTCGGGAGGAATATGTTTTATGCCGTCTCGTTATAACACGTAGGGCAGGCTTTCTCAACCTTTTAACCCTAGAGGAACCCCAAAAATAATTTTCAGGTCTCGAGGAACCCTTACTAAAACCAATTCATCAGGGCTCAATAGGAACAATGCCCCTTATATTGGTATGTATATAGGAAGAACGTCCTCCTTAAAGTAATGCTCAGAATGCCACCCTTAAAGACAACTAAAAAGATATTTGGTGTCGTGCTGCTGGCTTTGATAAGTGGTGCTGAACCTTAAACTCTGTAGGCACCATCAAATAGGGGGTTCATCAGCCACAGCATAAGGAACCCCTAGCAACCTCTGGAGGAACCCTGGTTGAGAATGGCTGACGTGGGGTATGAACTGCTGGTCCAATGTAGGCAACGAGGAAAAGTGAATATTCTTATGATGCCACCCATTAATACAATGTTGCCTTTTTTCCTTTGAATTATTCCCATCAGTCAAAGCCCCGGGAAAAACTTACCCTCCGATGTCCCCAGTAAGATCATATCCAGGTAAGTACCCCAGTAGGGTCACTTTTAGGCAGCTGGATGACCTACCAGTATGTTTTTGCATCTCGGGAGGAAGCCTATGCATGTTTCCTGAGCTTTAGAGAATCTTTAGACTCCTCTTTTCTCTGCCCTTCTGTGCTCCTTTTGAATTTAGATCCAGAGTTCAGAAGAGGGGAGGGGGAGGAAAAAAGTTAAAACAATTTGTTAAGGTTGAAGAATTCCAGATATGGATATTTTTTACACACACACACTATATTACCAAAAGTATTGGGACGCCTGCCTTTACACGCACATGAACTTTAATGGCATCCCAGTCTTAGTCCGTAGGGTTCAATATTGAGTTGGCTCCACCCTTTGCAGCTATAACAGCTTCAACTCTTCTGGGAAGGCTGTCCACAAGGTTTAGGAGTGTGTCTATGGGAATGTTTGACCATTCTTCCAGAAGAGCATTTGTTAGGTCAGGCACTGATGTTGGACGAGAGGCCCTGGCTCACAGACGAGGGTAGAGGTCAGGACACTGTGCAGGCCAGTCAAGTTCCTCCACCCCAAACCCGCTCATCCATGTCTTTATGGACCTTGCTTTGTGCACTGGTCCAGATCATTTGGTGGAGGGGGGATTATGGTGTGGGGGTTGTTTTCCCCTTAGTTCCAGTGAAGGGAAGCGTCAGCATACCAAGACATTTTGGACAATTTCATACTCCCAACTTTGTGGGAACAGTTTGGGGATGACCCCTTCCTGTTCCTACATGACTGCACACCAATGCACAAAGCAAGGTCCATAAAGACACGGATGAGCAAGTTTGGGGTGGAGGAACTTGACTGGCCTGCACAGAGTCCTGACCTCAACCCGACAGAACACCTTTGGGATGATTTAGAGTGGAGACTGCAAGCCAGGCCTTCTCTCCAACATCATTGGAGATGTTGGTGCCCATGCCAAGTGGCTGACCTCCTGTGTTCAGAGTGAAGCAGGGTAGCCCAATGGCGTGGGACCTGAGAGCAGGTGATCACTGTAGTAGCGGTGTAGTAGTGGTGTCTACTTCAGTGATCTCCAGCTTCCAAGGGATTCCACAGGTATGGCACATGTTCTTGAGAACCTTTATAGCCAGCCTTAAAGTGATATTAAAGGCTTGGTTTACATTGTTTTTACATAACAAACATGTTAGACTTACCTGCTCTGTAGAGTGGCTTTGCACATAGTGGCCCCAATCCTCCTTTTTTCGGGTCTCCCGCCGGTGCTGCTGGCCCCTCCCTCCTGCCGAGTGCCCCCACAGCAAGTAATGTATGACCATTCACACCGAGCTGTGGCTCGGCCCTGCCCCCTCTCTTTCCTCATTGACTCACTTGCTGTGATTGATAGCCAATGGCTCCCGCTGCTGTCTCAACCAATGAGGAGGGAGAGTCTGGCTGGGACAGGAGACCCGGGCAGAGTGGCAGGTAATGTCCAAGCGGCTGCTGAGAAGCATTGGTTGTTATCAGTGGCGACTGGTGGTAAACAGTTTACACCCCCCCCCCGGTCAGTCGAGCCTGGAGCATGTGGGCAGTGCTTCTCCCGGGCATCACCGGCGGCTTCCCCTGCTCTCCGTGGTCTTCACTGTGTCGGTGGCTTCCCCTTCCCAAGCTCTCCGCGTGCATTATGGCAGCGCTGGCTTCCCCTGCTTTTGTGTGGGGCATCACGGTGGTGGCGGCTTCCACTACTCTCCATGGGCATCGCGGTGGTGGTGGCTTCCCTTCATCTTCCCCTGCTCTCCACAGTCATCACGGCGGTGGCGGATTCCCCTTCCCCTGCTCTCCGCGGGCATCACATCGGTGGCAACTTTCTCTTCCCCTGCTCTCTCCAGGCATCATGGCGGCGGCTTCCCCTTCCCCTGCTCCCTGCGGGCATCACGGTGGCAGCTTTCCCTTCCCCTGCTCTCCCCAGGCATCACGGCGACGGCTTCCCCTCCCCCTGCTCTCCACGGGCATCATGGTGACAGCGGCTTTCCCTTCCTCTGCTGTCCGCGGGGGCATCACAGCAGCAGCAGCTTTCCCTTCCCCTGCTCTCCCCGGGTATCAGGGCAGCAGCTTCCCCTTTCCCTGCTCTCTGCGGGCATCACGGCGGTGGCGGCTTTCCCTTCCTCTGCTCTCCCTGGGCATCACGGCGGCAGCATCCCCTTCCCCTACTCTCCCCGGGCATCATGGCAGTGGCTTCCCCTTCCCCTGCTCTCCGCGGGCATCACGGCGGTGGCTTCCCCTGCTCTCTGCGGGCATCACGGCAGTGACGGCTTTTCCTTCCTCTGCTCTCCCCGGGCATCATGGCAGCGGCTTCCCCTTCCCCTGCTCTCCTTGGGCATCACAGTGGTGGCGGCTTTCCCTTCCCCTGCTCCCCGCGGGCATCGTGGTGGCAGCAGCTTCCCCTTCCCCTGCTCTCCATGGGCATCACGGCGGCGGCAGCTTCCGTTTCCTCTCTTCTCCTCGTCCCGCCAATTGGGACGCTTCTCCTTTCGGCCAATCAGGAGACGGGTCTCAGACCCGCTTCCTGATTGGCCGGGAGGAGGACCAGTGTTTCAATAGCGAATATTCATTCACTATTGTAACACACCTGGGTGGGCTCATAGCGCAGTGCTCTGCACCCCAAGCCCACCCTATTTTGAAGCTATTAGAACCTCTAATCATGTGCTTCAAAGAAACCACACCCCCCTCTCTTCCCATTGGAAACCATTCATCCGGTGTCCTGCATGGGGGTCATTTTCTAATGATTAGTGGGGGGGTCAAATTCATTTTTAGCCGCAGTATTGAGGTAATTTAAAGGAGCAAGAAGGAAATTTATACCAACAGTGAATGTGGTTTTCATTTAGGAAAAATTGTAATAAAACCTCTTTTATTCTTCTGAGATTCCATATAAAAGAAATCAGTTGACACAATAATGGCAAGAAAAAAATGTTGTTCTAATGAAAATCTAACGGTGTCCGGCCAGCTTTAGGCTTAGCGACCAAAGACGTGACGGGCAGTGCCATCTTTCAGGCACTGGGGGATGGTGAGCAGCTGTGAGTATTCATAGCTCCCAACTGTCCCTGATTTCGAGGGACTGTCCCTCATTTGGAACAATGTCCCTCTGTCCCTCTTTCCTCCTCATTTGTCCCTCATTTTGGTCTGATCCATATAGAGGTATATAAAATGCACTTTTTATCTATCAAAAAGTGTTTCCAGCGCTAAACCTTTCATCTGATTTCTAAATTGCTGCATTTGTAAATTCCAAAAGCCAATATAAAGGAATAGTAGTGGTAAAAAAAAGCATTTGTGGGTTTAACCAATCTTGTTTTTTTCTGTACAATTCTCCTTTAAGGGGGCGTGGCAAGGGGTGTGTCCTATGCCTGCATACTTTTGCTGATAGGTGTCCCTCATTCCCATCTCAAAAAGTTGGGAGGTGTGTGTATTAATAGTAGGGCCAGAGATATAGAATGGGGGACGCAGAGAAAACATACCTAATATTTGAAGATAAAGCAGATATTCTGCCCATCACGGGGAATGCTGACCAAAGCAAACACTGGCTGGAGTTTAGGAGAAGGCTTCAGCTTTTACAACTGTACGAAAAAAGGGTTTCTTTTCCAGCCGGAGTGCCCCTTTAATTCCGTGGATTTGGCTTTCCAAGTCTGAGTTTTGAGTGAAAAAAGATCTCCAGTGAAATCGAAGTCTCCTTATTAGAGGGGAAGTGGATGACGTCCCGTCCTTACTCGCCAATTATTTTATTGTCTCTGTTGTTGAAGAGCCGCGGCCGATATATAGAGAATGACAATAGGTCTGAGGAACAAAAAACCACAAGCTGATCTCGGGCGTAAGAGTCTCTAAGTACAGGAAGTCTGTACAATAATAGCCGATAAATGGTGTAATTATGTCTTGGCAACGAGGGAAGGAGGGGAAATAATCCTCCTATAAAGGGGAACTCTGCCCTGTCTTTATTATGCTATAGGTATAGGTGTGATCCGTGACTGCATATCATAAACCAGGGGACTCCAAACTACGGCCTGTGGGCCACATCCAGGCCCGCTACAACATTTTCTCCGGCCCCAGCTAGGGTCAGGGGTGTATCCTCAATGTACACAGATTCAGGATTCAGCAGAGACTGCCAATGGACGCCGCTTCTGATGGGGGGGGGGGGGGGGGGGGCTCTGATGGGGACCTTTATATAAGAATGGACTATGATGGGGACATTGATGTAAGGAGGGACTCTAATGTAAAAGGGACCCTGATGTAAGGAAGGCTCTAATAGGGACCTTGATGTGAGGGGGCGCTCTGATAGGGACCCTGATGTAAGGAGGGACTCTTATGGGGATTCTGATGTAAGGGGGGACTCTGATAGGGACCCTGATACAAGGAGGGACTCTTATGGGGATTAGGGATGATGTAAAGGGGGACTCTAACGTAAAGAGGACACTGAGGTAAGTAAAGGCTCTGGTAGGGACCATGATGTGAGGGTGGTCTCTGATGGGGACCCTGATGTAAGGAGGGACTCGTATGATGATTCTGATATAAAGGGGGACTCTGATAGGGATCTTGATGTAAACAAAGACTCTGATGGGGACCCTGATGTAAGAGAGGATTCTGATGGGGACCCTGATGTAAGGAGGGATGCTTATGATAATTCTGATATAAAGGGGGACTCTGATAGGGATCTTGATGTAAATGGAGGCTCTGATGGGGAACCTGATGTAAATGGAGGCTCTGATGGGGACTCTTATGTAAGGGGAGCTCTGATGGGGACACTGATGTAAATGAGGGCTCTGATGCGGACACTGATGTAAATGGGGGCTCCGATAGGGACCCTAATGTGAGGGAGGTCTCAGATGGGGACCCTGATGTAAGGAGGGATTCTGATAGGGACCCTGATGTGAGGAGGGACTCTGATTGGGACCCTGATGTGAGGGAAGACTCTGATGTGGGCCCTGATGTAAGGGGGGCTCTGATGGGGACCCTAATGTACTGTAAGGGGGGTTCTGATGGGGACACTGATGTAAATGGAGACTCTGATGTAAGGACGGCTCTGATGGGGACCCTCATGTAAGGGGGGCTCTGATGGGGACACTGATGTAAATGGGGGCTCTGATGGGGACATTGATGTAAAGTGGACTCTGATAGGCACCCTGATGTAAGGGGGGGCTCTGATGGGGACACTGATGTAAGGGGGGACTCTGATGGGGAAACTGATGTAAAAGGTTGGCTTTGATGAGGACCCTGATGTAAGGAAGGGCTCCTATAGGGACCCCGATGTGAAGGAGATCTCAGATGGGGACCCTGATGTAAGGGGGGGACTCTGATATGGACCCTGATGTGAGGATGGACTCTGATGGGGACCCTGATGTAAAGGCAGACTCTGATTTAAGGGGGGGCTCTGATGAGGATTTTTTTCAGCCTGCAAATATCTGTTTAATATATACAGTGTGGCCCTATTGTGTGCATAGAGCAGAACACAAAACCATAACTAACATGTACTGCTCATTCCAAGCAACGGGATGCGGCATCTTTATTTAACAAAACACTCAGTCACTGTGATTTAAATTGTAATCACATATCTTTGTTTATTAACAAAGTCATAGATGTTTAATCGTTTTTCCTTCCCCACTGACTTCAATGCATTTCACCTAATGGCAACATATTACCGAAGAGGTCCTGATTCCCCCGAAGCTTCAAACTGCCAATTTCCCCTCATACCTCCTGACAGCCCTCCACCCCGATATGTGCTGAAGTCGTCTCTCTGTAATAAAAGTGTGGCTTGTAAAACGCTCTCTTATACACGCCGCGTCATTTCACGACAAATCACAAAGATTCATCTTGACGCAATATACAGATTTGTCTGATCTGCAGGGATTATGTAAGTCATGACACCTGAATTCATAAGTCACATGACTCTTCGCAGACCAGAGAGATCGCCCAGCGCCTATCCAACCAGTGCGATCCCGTATTCCCGATAATCGCGCGGTCCGTTCCAGCCAGTGAAGGGTCTCTGCGGTTTTGCATTAAGAAGAGCGGGTCAGTGCCAAATCCTAAGCATGCTAAATATAAAAAAAAAAAAAGCAGCAAGCAAGACGCCTACTTTCCTTCAGACTTTTCACAGTGCGGGCCGCGATTCAAGTAAAATATTACGTGGGCGTGTACATCCACAGAACACGTTCAGTTGTCAAAGCAAGCGTGGATACGCGGGGCATTTCTAGAAATAGGAGATCGATGTTATCCAAATAAAGGAATGAAAAATTTGTCTGGTTTAAAATTTTTATGTACTTTTTTTTTTTTTTTTTTATTTAAGTGCTATTGGAAAGTTTGCCAGTCGGGGTAAGAAATATAGAAAATAATATCGCCGCTCTACATAAAGCCAAACAGCTATTCTGTATAATACATATAAAATATAGTAAGTGTGATATAAAAAAAAAACACATACACACATTGGGGATGAACTGGGTGGACCTGTGTCTCTTTTCTACTGTCTTTCTTTTTACTAACAATGTGAAATTTAACATTTAACTAACAATTATGTAACAATGTAACTACATATCTATGTAACTTTGTAACTATATAACTGTGTAAAAAAAAAAAAAAAAAAAAAAAAAAAACTTTGTAACTTTGTAACTATATAACTTTATACTGTAACTAAGTAACTTTATAACTAAATAACCAGGGGCGGCTGGTGTTTTTTTTTTTGGCGGGGGGAGGGAGAAAACATTGCACTCACAGCCACCCCCCATCCCGAGGTCGGTCGGGTCAACCGCACGCCCCCCCCCATTGTCAGTCTGCCGGCCCCACACTTACCCTATCAAGCGGGCAATGCTTCCTTCCGGGTGAAGGGAGTCAGCTTCTCGTGCGTCTCCTCCCTCCTCCTCTTGGCAGCCAATGGGACTGCTTCCTGATTGGCCCGGAGGAGAAACAGTGTGACAATAGTGAATATTTATCCACTATTTTCACACAACTGGGTGGGCTCGGGGCGCAGTGCTCTGCGCCCCAAGCCCACCCTTCTTTAAAGCCAATTAGAGCCTCTGGCTCCAATCACATGCTTCAAAAAAAAACAAAAAACATTGGAATCCATGCGTTCGGCACCCTCCATGTAGATTAGGGGGCTAGACGCATTGATGGGGGGGGGGCATCTCCTGTGTGTATGGATGAGCCCCCACTGTATATAACCATATAACTATGTAATTTTAGAACTGTATAACTCTGTAACTTTAAAACTTTATAACTCTGTATCTTTGTAACTATATAACTATGTATCTTTATAACCATATAACTATGTAAATATATAACTTTATACCTATGTAACTTTAAAACTATGTAACTTTATAATTAATATATATATACAGTGGGGCAAAAAAGTATTTAGTCAGTCACCAATTGTGTAAGTTCTCCCACTTAAAAAGATGGGAGAGGCCTGTAATTGTCATCATAGGTATACCTCAACTATGAGAGACAAAATGTGGAAACAAATCCAGACAATCACTTTGTCTGATTTTTGAAAGAATTTATTTGCAAATTATGGTGGAAAATAAGTATTTGGTCACCTACAAACAAGCAAGATGTCTGGCTCTCACAGACCTGTATCTTCTTCTTTAAGAGGCTCCTCTGTCCTCCACTCATTACCTGTATTAATGGCACCTGTTTGAACTTGTTATCAGTATAAAAGACACCTGTCCACAACCTCAAACAGTCACACTCCAAACTTCACTATGGTGAAGACCAAAGAGCTGTCGAAGAACACCAGAAACACAATTGTAGACCTGCACCAGGCTGGGAAGACTGAATCTGCAATAGGCAAGCAGCTTGGTGTGAAGAAATCAACTGTGGGAGCAATAATTAGAAAATGGAAGACATACAAGACCACTGATAATCTCCCTCGATCTGGGGCTCCACACAAGATCTCACCCCGTGGGGTCAAAATGATCACAAGAACGGTAAGCAAAAATCCCAGAACCACACGGTGGGACCTAGTGAATGACCTGCAGAGAGCTGGGACCAACGTAACAAAGGCTACCATCAGTAACACACTACGCCGCCAGGGACTCAGATCCTGCAGTGCCAGACGTGTCCCCCTGCTTAAGCCAGTACATGTCCGGCCCGTCTGAGGTTTGCTAGAGAGCATTTGGATGATCCAGAAGAGGATTGGGAGAATGTCACATGGTCAGATGAAACCAAAGTAGAACTGTTTGGTAGAAACACAACTCGTCGTGTTTGGAGGAGAGAGAATGCTGAGTTGCAACCAAAGAACACCATACCTACTGTGAAGCATGGGGGTGGCAACATCATGCTTTGGGGCTGTTTCTCTGCAAAGGGAACAGGACGACTGATCTGTATACATGAAAGAATGAATGGGGCCATGTATCGTGAGATTTTGAGTGCAAACCTCCTCCCATCAGCAAGGGCATTGAAGATGAAACGTGGCTGTGTCTTTCAGCATGACAATGATCCCAAACACACCGCCCGGGCAAAGAAGGAGTGGCTTTGTAAGAAGCATTTCAAGGTCCTGGAGTGGCCTAGCCAGTCTCCAAATCTCAACCCCATAGAAAACCTTTGGAGGGAGTTGAAAGTCCGTGTTGCCCAGCGACAGCCCCAAAACATCACAGCCCCAAAAAAGATCTGCATGGAGGAATGGGCCAACATACCAGCAACAGTGTGTGACAACCTTGTGAAGACTTACAGAAAACGTTTGACCTCTGTCATTGCCAACAAAGGATATATAACAAAGTATTGAGATGAACTTTTGATATTGACCAAATACTTATTTTCCACCATAATTTGAAAATAATTTCTTTCAAAAATCAATGTGATTGTCTGGATTTGTTTCCACATTTTGTCTCTCATAGTTGAGGTATACCTATGATGACAATTACAGGCCTCTCTCATCTTTTTAAGTGGGAGAACATGCACAATTGGTGATGGTGACTGACTAAATACTTTTTTGCCCCACTGTGTATATATATATATATATATATATATATATATATATATATATATATATATACAGTATCTAACAAAAGTGAGTACACCCCTCACATTTTTGTAAATGTTTTCTTCTATCATTTCATGTGACAACACTGAAGAAATGACACTTTGCTACAATGTAAAGTAGTGAGTGTACAGCTTGTATAACAGTGTAAATTTGCTGTCCCCTCAAAATAACTCAACACACAGCCATTAATGTCTAAACCGCTGGCAACAAAAGTGAGTACACCCCTAAGTGAAAATGTCCCAATTGGGCCCAAAGTGTCAATATTTTGTGTTGCCTCCATTATTTTCCAGCACTGCCTTAACCCTCTTGGGCATGGAGGTCACCAGAGCTTCACAGGTTATCACTGGAGTCCTCTTCCCCTCCTCCATGATGACATCACAGAGCTGGTGGATGTTAGAGACCTTGCGCTCCTCCACCTTCTATTTGAGGATGTCCCACAGATGATCAATAGGGTTTAGGTCTGGAGACATGCTTGGCCAGTCCATCACCTTTACCCTCAGCTTCTTTAGCAAGGCAGTGGTCCTCTTGGAGGTGTGTTTGGGGTGGTTATCATGTTGGAATACTGCCCTGCGGTCCAGTCTCTGAAGGGAGGGGATCATGCTCTGCTTCAGTAGGTCACAGTACATGTTGGCATTCATGGTTCCCTCAATGATCTGTAGCTCCCCAGTGCCGGCAGCACTCATGCAGCCCCAGACCATGACACTCCCACCACCATGCTTGACTGTAGACAAGACACACTTGTCTTTGTACTCCTCACCTGGTTGCCGCCACACACGCTTGTCACCATCTGAACCAATTAAGTTTATCTTGGCCACAGGACATGGTTCCAGTAATCCATGTCCTTAGTCTGCTTGTCTTCAGCAAACTGTTTGCGGGCTTTCTTGTGCATCATCTTTAGAAGAGGCTTCCTTCTGGGACGACAGCCATGCAGACCAGTTTGATGCAGTGTGCTGCGTATGGTCTGAGCACTGACAGGCTGACCCCCCCACCCCTTCAACCTCTGCAGCAATGCTGGCAGCACTCATATGTCTATTTCCCAAAGACAACCTCTGGATATGAAGCTGAGCACGTGAACTCAACTTCTTTGATCGACCATGGCAAGGCCTGTTCTGAGGGGAACCTGTCCTGTTAAACTGTTGTATGGTCTTGGCCACCGTGCTGCAACTCAGTTTCAGGGTCTTGGCAATCTTCTTATAGCCTAGGCCATCTTTATGTAGAGCAACCATTGTTTCTTTTAGATCCTCAGAGAGTTCTTTGCCATGAGGTGCCATTTTGAACTTCCAGTGACCAGTATGAGAGAGTGAGAGCGATAACACCAAATTTAACACACCTGCTCCCCATTCACACCTGAGACCTTGTAACACTAACGAGTCACATGACACCGGGGAGGGAAAATGGCTAATTGGGCCCAATTTGGAGATTTTCACTTAGGGGTGTACTCACTTTTGTTTCCAGCGGTTTAGACATTAATGGCTGTGTGTTGAGTTATTTTGAGGGGACAGCAAATTTACACTGTTATACAAGCTGTACACTCACTACTTTACATTGTAGACAAGTGTCATATATATATATACTATACATACCCTATACACACACACAATCATATTATACATACCCTATACACACACTATACTGTACATACCTCTATACACACACCATACTATATATACCTATATATATATATATATATATATATATATATATATATATATATATATATATATATATATATATATATATATATATATAACTTTATAATTATGTAACAAAGCTATATATCTATGTAACTTTAAAACTATATAAATATATATTTTTATAACTATATAACCATATAACTATGCAACTTCACCACTATGTAACTATGTAACTTTATAACTATATAATTATATAACTATTTAACTTTAAAATTATGTAACTCTACACCTATTGCATATATCTTTATAACTATGTAAATATATAACTTCATAACTATGTAAGTTTATACCCATGTAACTTTATAACTATATAACTAAGTAACTATTTAAAGTGGAACTACACAACATCGGAGCAGCACAATTCAAAACGCTATATAATGAATTTTTAATATTCAAAGCAACCCCCCCCCCCCCCCATCCACAGTGGTCTATCTTGGTTTTGTATTGCCCTAAGCAAGGCTAAAATCAAGCACCCCCCATCTAAATTTGTCTCATCCCAGCAACTTTAAAATTGCGTATGCTCATGCAACAGCGACAAACAACATAAATTTTACTATCCATAGGTGACGCTTTAAAAGCCTTTACAGGTTATAACTTTAGATGTACACAGGAGGTCTGGTGCTAGAATTACTGTCCATGATCTGATCTTCCGGTGATACCTCACATGTGTGGGACGATCGCTGTTTACGTGTGTGCGGGACCGACACGTGCTTTTGCCTTTGCGTGTGAGCATAGGAGAATGAAGGCACTTGAAGGTTTTTTTTTTTATATATATATTTATTCATTTATAATTTATAATTATTAATTTTTTTTTATTTTTTTTTATTTTTACACTGTTCCTTTAATTTTCTTTTTTTTTTATCACTTTTATTGCTGTCACAAGGAATGTAAACATCCTTTGTGACAGCAATAGGCATGTGACAGGTACTCTTTTTAAAGAGATCTGGTGTCTACAAATCCTTCCTCTTAAAAGCATTCAAAACACCAAAATCAGCATTTTTTAAATGCTTTTGATTTTTAAAAACTGGCACCGATGGTAAACCGGAAGTGATGTTATGTCATTGCTGCCGGTTTACTGTTACGAACAGCCGGGCAAAGCCGATCCCGGCTGGTCGCTCGGGTCTCCCGGTGAAACAGGAAAGCCCAAGAGCTGCGGAAGGCAGCGGGAGGAGTGACGTCCCCTCCCGCTGCTTGTAATAGCAATCGAGTGGCTAGTAAGCCGCTCTGATTGCTTTCACAAGAGAGCCGGCAGCTGGCTCTAAAAAGCCGGAGTGATGCCTTGTATACCCCACGGTAGAGATGCACCTGCCCATCTATCCATGTCTGCTTTATTTTGCTGAGAAATCACTTTGAAAACCTCCCTCCTAGTATTTCCGGCAGTGGCCATCTTAAGTACGTTGGCACCAATGACAAAGTCAGAGGCAGATGGAGTGTCCTAAAGAACGATTTTAGGGACTTAGGTTCTAAATTGAGGAAAAGGACCTCCAAGGTAGTATTCTCAGGAATACTACTGGTACATCGAGCCACACCAGAAAGGCAGAGGGAGATTAGGGAAGTAAACAAGTGGCTGAAGAGCTGGTGTAGTAAGGAGGGGTTTGGGTTCCTGGAGGACTGGGCCGACTTCTCAGTCGGTAACCGGTACTATAGAAGGGACGGACTGCACCTAAATGAGGAGGGTGCAGATCTTCTGGGAATGAAGATGGCCAAAAAGTTAGAGGGGTTTTTAAACTAGGCGATGGGGGGGAGGGTCCAGAGACAGTGATAGCCAGCGCGGATGATATTCCAGAGGGTAGTGTTGGGGGCATTAGTGGTAGGTTAACCAAAGCACAAAAACACAAGGTGAGTATAGTAGCAAGTCCTAGTTGCAATTTTGAAACACCCAATACGAGGACAATATGCGACCGGTCTAAACTATGTGGCATGTTCACCAATGCCAGGAGCATGGCAGACAAGATGGGTGAACTAGAGATACTGTTGTACAAGGAGGATTTGGATTTTGTGGGAATTTCAGAGACCTGGTTCAACAGCTCTCATGATTGGCTGGCAAACATTCAAGGGTATACCCTATACCGCAAGGATAGAGAGGGTAAAAAAGGGGGAGGGGTATGCCTATATATCAAGAATAATGTACAAGCGAATGTGAGAGATGACATCACTGAGGGAGCTAGAGAGGAGGTGGAATCCTTATGGGTAGAGCTCCAAAGGGATGAAGCTAAGGGGAAAATAATACTGGGAGTATGCTATAGGCCCCCTAACCTGAAGGAGGAAGTGGAGACGGATCTCCTATCACAAATTGGATTAGCAGCAAGGAGGGGAAGTGTTATCATAATGGGGGATTTTAATTATCCAGACATAGACTGGGCGGAGGGAACCGCGCATTCATTTAAGGCTCGCCAGTTCCTTAATGTCTTGCAGGACAATTTTATGGGTCAGATGGTAGACGCACCAACTAGAAATAAAACATTACTAGATCTACTGATTACCAACAATACAGACCTGATCACAGATGTGGAAATACGGGGCAATTTAGGTAACAGCGATCACAGGACAATTAGTTTCAGTATAAATCACACAAATAGGAAACATAAAGGGAACACAAAGACGCTGAATTTCAAAAGAGCCAACTTCTCTACAAACCTTGCTAAAAGGCATAAATTGGGATAAAATATTAGGAACAAAGAATACGGAGGAGAGATGGGTTTGCTTTAAGAGCATATTAAATAAGGGCATTAGCCAATGTATCCCATTGGGTAATAAATTTAAAAGAGCGAACAAAAATCCTGGATGGCTTAACTCCAATGTAAAAATGCATATAAAAGCAAAGGAGAAGGCCTTCAAAAAATACAAGGTTGAGGGATCATCCTCAGCATTCAGACTTTATAAAGAACGCAATAAGAAATGTAAGGGTGCAATTAGGACGGCTAAGATAGAACATGAAAGACACATAGCGGAGGAGAGCAAAAAAAATCCCAAGAAATTCTTTAAGTATGTAAACAGTAAAAAAGGGAGGACAGACCATATTGGCCCCATAAAGAACGAGGAAGGCCATCTGGTTACAAAGGATGGGGAGATGGCAAAGGTATTGAATTTATTCTTCTCCTCAGTCTTCACGAGTGAATCGGGGGGCTTCAGTAACCAAAACTGCAGTGTTTATCCTCATGACACAACACAGGAAGCACCTCCATGGTTAACAGAGGACGGAATTAAAATTAGACTTGAGAAACTTAACATTAATAAATCACCGGGACCAGATGGCTTGCATCCGAGGGTACTTAGGGAACTCAGTCAGGTGATTGCCAGACCGTTGTTCCTAATTTTTACAGACAGTCTATTGACTGGAATGGTACCAGCTGATTGGAGAAAAGCCAATGTAGCACCAATATTTAAAAAGGGCCCAAAAAACATCCCTGGGAATTACAGACCAGTTAGCCTAACATCAATAGTATGTAAAATCTTGGAGGGGATGTGTCAGGATACACCCATCAGCAGACAGCCTCGAAGATGTCTAAGGCTCAGAGGAAGACATATTCCTGTTGCACACAGAAACCGGGCTTTGACATTTAGACGTGCGCATGCGCGAACAAGAGCGCAAACAGTGGCCGTCACGCATTCCTGAGATACGATCGGCACCCGTACACTTCCGTACGTATCTATCGCGCGCACTAGCGCTCGTTCACGTTGGCGCCAAACGTCCTATTTAAGTCCAGCTGGTGCTTGGCCTGGTGCTGCCTTGTCTTCAGCTTCTGAGTGTCCAGTAACCTGTGAACCTGTATCCTGACTCCTGGCCCGGCCTGTTACCTTTCCTTGAACTCTGCCTGTACCGACCCCGGCTTGTCCTGTGACTAATCTTCTGCTTTCTCCCTGGCTACCGCACTGCTGATCTGGTTTGACCCGGCTTGTTCCTGACTACGATCCTGCCTGCACCTAGTACCCGATTTGATCTACCGTGTATGACCCTGCCTGCCTGACCCTGCTGCTTGTCGTTGTCGTCTGCACCTGCTGCCATCTGCTAGTCTCCTGCGGAAGCTTTCCTGTGTCTCTTCAGCACGACCGGACCCGCTACCCTGCTACCACCAAAAACTTTCTGGCACTCGTGCGACTCTGTACTTTGGTGCCTCCTGTTTGCTCTATCAGGGGCCCTAAGTCAGAGTGGTAAGAGAGGCCTTGCTCGTCCATTCAGGCTCTTCTACCAGGTACGTGATAGTACAAGGCAGCCATGACTGAGCCTGAACGAGCAACCTCCTCCGTAGAGCAGCTGTGTCATCACCTAACTGCATTTACTCAAACAGTCAAGAGCCTGCAAGCAAGTTACAGCCAGCTGGAAGAACGGATTCATGAACTCTCTCCAACACCTACTCTAGTAATGCAGTCACCGGAACCCCGGGTTCCGATTCCAGAGAAGTTTTCTGGCAACCGTGGCAAGTTCAGGACTTTTCAGAATGCCTGTATCCTGTATTTTTCATTACAGCCCCAGACCTTCTCTCAGGAGATCACCAAAGTAGGGTTTGTTATCTCCCTCCTGCAGGGTGAACCTCAGTCCTGGGCTCACCGTTTAATGGAACAAGGCAATCCCTGTCTGTCAAGCCTGACCACTTTCTTTGCATCCATGGCTCAAATCTACGAGGACCCTCTGCGAACGGCCACGGCCGAGTCTGCTCTGCATGCGCTCCAGCAAGGCCATCGAGCCGCTGAGGACTATGTAACGGACTTTAGATGCTGGAGCGCAGACGTCGAATGGAACAGTGCTGCTCTCTGTTACCAATTTCGACTAGGACTATCCGAACCCCTAAAAGATGAACTAGCTCGTGTTGGAGTACCTGAATCCTTAGAAGCACTCATCGACCTGACAATTCAAATTGACAGACGTCTGAGAGAACGCAGTGCAGAGAGATCAACTGAACGATTCCAGCCTCTAGGGCTGCTACCACAAGAGTCTGGTCCATCTAGTCCATCTCAACCCAGCAGGTTCCATCCCTCCCTCTCTCCAGAGGAACGTCTGTACCGTCGTCAGAACCACTTGTGTCTGTATTGTGGAAGGGATGGCCATTATGTGAGTTCCTGTCCTGCCAAGATTCGGAAATGTCTGACCTTTCTCCCTGCCAGCCAGTCCTTCCGGCCTACCAAGTCTTCTCACCTGGCCGTACAGATCTCACTACAACTTTCAGGAAGAGTGATCCAAGTACCTGCTATTGTAGATTCAGGGGCTTGCAGTTGCTTCATTGACTTGACTTTTGCTCTTCAACATAAGATTCCTCTGCAACCCAAAACTCATGGACTATCTATCCACCTGGCAGACGGGTCACATATTAAATCCGGTCCGGTTACCCAGGAGACTATTCCGTTATTAGCTACTATTTCTGGTGACCACAGAGAACTGTTACGCCTGGATGCCATAGCTTCACCACTGTTCCCTATCATTCTGGGTATGCCATGGCTCCAGGCACATAATCCCTGTATCCATTGGGATGTCGGAAAAGTCGAGTTTCCCTCTCTCTACTGCCAGCAACATTGCTTCTCCAGACCCTTCTGTTATCCATCCCCCTTGCTGTGCATGGACTCAGATGATGAAACCCGTTCTTCCATTCCAGCACCCTACCAAGACTTTGCCGATGTGTTCAGTAAGAAGGGAGCCGAGATTCTACCTCCACATAGACCATACGACTGCCCCATCGAGCTCCTCCCTGGGGCCGAGATACCTTTTGGGCGAATCTTTCCCTTGACTGAACCTGAACTTGCCGCCTTAAAAATCTATATTGATGACAGCCTGAGAAAGGGATTTATCCGTCCCTCTACATCCCCAGCCGGAGCGGGGATTTTCTTTGTTGAGAAAAAGGATCTTTCCCTTCGCCCGTGCGTGGATTACCGGGACTTAAATAAAATCACGATCAAAAACCGATACCCCTTGCCTCTAGTACCAGAGTTGTTTCAGAGACTCCGTTCTGCTGTCATCTTCACAAAGTTAGACTTGCGAGGGGCATATAACCTGGTACGTATTCGTGAAGGTGACGAATGGAAGACGGCCTTTCGTACCAGGTTTGGACATTTCGAATACTTGGTGATGCCCTTTGGGCTATGCAATGCCCCAGCAACGTTCCAGCACTTCATTAATGATGTTTTCCGGGACTATTTAGACTTATTTGTTATTGTATATCTTGACGATATCTTGATTTTCTCTCCTTCTTTAGAAGCCCATCGAGAACATGTCAGAAAAGTTTTGGCTCGACTCAGACAGCACAGCTTATTTGCAAAAATAGAAAAATGCGAATTTGAATGCCCAAGCATCCAGTTCCTGGGCCTTGTTCTTTCCACAGGTGGCATTAAGATGGACCCCCAGAAGGTCTCGGCAATCCTGGATTGGCCGGCTCCTACGGACAAGAAAGGGGTGCAACGGTTCGTAGGATTTGCGAACTTCTATAGAAGATTTATCAAGGGGTTTTCCGCAATAATTTCTCCCATAACTCAACTGACAAGACAGTCCCAACGGTTCCAGTGGTCTTCCGAGGCGCAAACCGCATTTGAAACTCTGAAAGGTCTTTTCACAGCTGCACCTATATTACGTCATCCAGATCCTGCTCTGCCGTTCGTCCTAGAGGTAGACGCATCAGAGACGGCAGTAGGGGCAGTTCTGTCTCAACGCCAAGGGGCCAAGTCCCTACTACATCCTGTGGCATTTTTTTCCCGCAAGTTGTCCCCGGCAGAGAAAAACTATGACGTAGGAGACCGTGAGCTTCTGGCAATTAAAGCTGCTCTCGAAGAGTGGAGATACCTACTGGAAGGTGCAGCTCATCCGATCCTGATCTACACCGACCATCGAAACTTAGAGTATCTGCGAGTCGCAAAGCGCTTAAAACCCCGGCAGGCCAGGTGGGCACTCTTTTTTTACAAGATTCACCTTTCATATTACCTACAGGCCAGGATCTAAGAACATTAAGTCGGATGCTCTATCCCGAATGTTTGGCACGACAGAAGAACCGGTTTCTCCGGATACCATTCTTCCTCCCGGAAATTTCCTTTTATTACAGGAAGATTTGTTGTCACAGATTAGACAAGCCACTATTGATGTCTCACCATCTCCTGAGATGACGTTACGAGCTAAAGATGGCCTGTTATGGCACAACAACAAGATCTTTGTGCCTGAAGGTCTACGAGTCCCCACCTTGGGTCTCTGCCATGACCATGCCCTTGCAGGACACTTTGGAGTCCACAAGACAACTGAGCTCTTACAGCGTACCTTTTGGTGGCCTTGTTTAAAAGAAGACTGCAAGAAGTACATTGAAACCTGCCCTACCTGCGCCAGAAATAAATATAGCCGAACAAAATCCTGGGGTTTGTTGAGACCCTTACCAGTTCCAGATAGACCCTGGCAGATGATCTCTATGGATTTTATCACTGAGCTCCCTCCTTCCGAAGGTTACTCTACCATCTTTGTAGTCATAGATCGGTTGTCGAAGATGGCACATTTCCTACCCATGAAGGGTACCCCGTCTGCCTCTGAGACAGCGCAGGTCTTTATTAAAGAAATCGTGAGACTTCATGGACTTCCTGCCAATATCGTGTCGGACCGCGGGGTACAATTCACATCTAGATTTTGGAGAGCCTTGTGTAAATCCTTGAAAATCGAACTATCCTTTTCCTCAGCTTACCATCCCCAGACCAATGGTCAAACGGAAAGGACCAACCAGACGTTAGAGCAATACTTACGTTGTTTCTCTTCCTTCTCACAGGATGACTGGTTGGCACTATTACCTCTGGCGGAGTTTGCGTATAATAATTCAGAGCATTCTGCCATCAAACAAGCCCCATTCTTCGCCAACTATGGGTTCCATCCCTCATTCTTGACTGCCTCCGCCCCAGAATGCCCTGTTCCGGCAGTTCAGGACACAATAAACTTTTTCAGGACCAACAATCAGTTATTACAGAAGACGATGACCAAGGCCCAGGAAGACTATAAAAAATCCTTTGACAAGAAGAAGCGGGGAGAGTTGATTCTGGAACCTGGTGATCCGGTCTGGTTAGCTACGACTAATCTGAAATTAGCCTGCCCATCCAGAAAACTGGGCCCTAGGTTTGTGGGACCCTTCAGGGTGAAGAAAAGGATCAATAACGTGGCTTATGAGTTGGCACTCCCGGATTCCTTCAGAATCCACCCAGTCTTCCATATCTCTCTACTGAAACTTGCTAGTCCAGATCCATTTCCCGAACGAAGTAGTAATCCTCCTGCACCTGTAATGATAGATGGGGAAGAGGAATACGAGGTCGAGGCGATCATGGATTGCAGGAAGAGACAGAATCAGGTCCAGTACTTGGTCAAATGGAAAGGTTACGGACCTGAGGAGAATTCCTGGGAACCAGAGGGCAATATCCATGCCAACAGACTTATCCAAGCATTCTGTCAAAACCATCCGGAGAGACTAGCTCAGTTGGGCATCCGGAGGCTGCCCATTGGAGGGGGGCAATGTCAGGATACACCCATCAGCAGACAGCCTCGAAGATGTCTAAGGCTCAGAGGAAGACATATTCCTGTTGCACACAGAAACCGGGCTTTGACATTTAGACGTGCGCATGCGCGAACAAGAGCGCAAACAGTGGCCGTCACGCATTCCTGAGATACGATCGGCACCCGTACACTTACGTACGTATCTATCGCGCGCACTAGCGCTCGTTCACGTTGGCGCCAAACGTCCTATTTAAGTCCAGCTGGTGCTTGGCCTGGTGCTGCCTTGTCTTCAGCTTCTGAGTGTCCAGTAACCTGTGAACCTGTATCCTGACTCCTGGCCCGGCCTGTTACCTTTCCTTGAACTCTGCCTGTACCGACCCCGGCTTGTCCTGTGACTAATCTTCTGCTTTCTCCCTGGCTACCGCACTGCTGATCTGGTTTGACCCGGCTTGTTCCTGACTACGATCCTGCCTGCACCTAGTACCCGATTTGATCTACCGTGTATGACCCTGCCTGCCTGACCCTGCTGCTTGTCGTTGTCGTCTGCACCTGCTGCCATCTGCTAGTCTCCTGCGGAAGCTTTCCTGTGTCTCTTCAGCACGACCGGACCCGCTACCCTGCTACCACCAAAGACTTTCTGGCACTCGTGCGACTCTGTACTTTGGTGCCTCCTGTTTGCTCTATCAGGGGCCCTAAGTCAGAGTGGTAAGAGAGGCCTTGCTCGTCCATTCAGGCTCTTCTACCAGGTACGTGATAGGATGATAAGGGACTATATACAAGATTTTAGTAATAAGAACGATATCATTAGCAGTAATCAGCATGGATTCATGAAGAATCGTTCTTGCCAAACCAATCTATTAACCTTCTATGAGGAGGTGAGTTGCCATCTAGATAAAGGAAGGCCCGTAGACGTGGTGTATCTGGATTTTGCAAAAGCATTTGACACAGTTCCCCATAAACGTTTACTGTACAAAATATGGTCCGTTGGCATGGACCATAGGGTGAGTACATGGATTGAAAACTGGCTACAAGGGCGTGTTCAGAGGGTGGTGATAAATGGGGAGTACTCGGAATGGTCAGGGGTGGGTAGTGGGGTTCCCCAGGGTTCTGTGCTGGGACCAATCCTATTTAATTTGTTTATAAACGATCTGGAGGATGGGGTAAACAGTTCAATCTCTGTATTTGCAGATGATACTAAGCTAAGCAGGGCAATAACTTCTCCGCAGGATGTGGAAACCTTGCAAAAAGACCTGAACAAATTAATGGGGTGGGCGACTACATGGCAAATGAGGTTCAATGTAGAAAAATGTAAAATAATGCATTTGGGTGGCAAAAATATGAATGCAATCTATACACTGGGGGAGAACCTCTGGGGGAATCTAGGATGGAAAAGGACCTGGGGGTCCTAGTAGATGATAGGCTCAGCAATGGCATGCAATGCCAAGCTGCTGCTAATAAGGCAAACAGAATATTGGCATGTATTAAAAGGGGGATCAACTCCAGAGATAAAACAATAATTCTCCCGCTCTACAAGACTCTGGTCCGGCCGCACCTGGAGTATGCTGTCCAGTTCTGGGCACCAGTCCTCAGGAAGGATGTACTGGAAATGGAGCGAGTACAAAGAAGGGCAACAAAGCTAATAAAGGGTCTGGAGGATCTTAGTTATGAGGAAAGGTTGCGAGCGTTGAACTTATTCTCTCTGGAGAAGAGACGCTTGAGAGGGGATGTGATTTCAATTTACAAATACTGTACTGGTGACCCCACAATAGGGATAAAACTTTTTCGCAGAAGAGAGTTTAATAAGACTCGGGGCCACTCATTACAATTAGAAGAAAAGAGGTTTAACCTTAAACTACGTAGAGGGTTCTTTACTGTAAGAGCGGTAAGGATGTGGAATTCCCTTCCACAGGCGGTGGTCTCAGCGGGGAGCATTGATAGCTTCAAGAAACTATTAGATAATCACCTGAATGACCACAACATACAGGGATATACAATGTAATACTGACACATAATCACACACATAGGTTGGACTTGATGGACTTGTGTCTTTTTTCAACCTCACCTACTATGTAACTATGTAAGTAAGGGCAGATGATCAATGTAGCATTTACTTCCTAGAATCCATCTGCCACTAGATTAATGCAGGAGGGCTGGCTTAGCTGATCAAACCCCTTCCCCCTCCTGAAGACTCCTGGGATGTATGACATCATATGTCTAGGCCAGAAACCAGGAAGTAAGTGAAGAAATGTTAAAAAAAAAAAGTTTAAAACAAGTTAATATTATTATTATTATATATGATTTATATAGCTCCGACAATTTATGCAGCGCGCATATGTAAAATATAATATACTTTCCTATATATTTCCTAATGCTAGCAGTATTAGGATTACAAATAGTCAATGTTGATTGAGAGAGTGAAGATCCACTTTAACGTTATAACAATGTAATTATACTCTGTGTGCAATAGTTATGATTTGGTGTCCTATACAAGAATTGGTATAACAAATGTGTAGTGAAATATAATTGAAACACTTCACCCAGAACTTTTCAATAAGGCTGGACTATAGTCTGATATAAATGAGATCTGTAATCATTAAACATACATTATATTGTCAAAAGTATTGGGACGCCTGCCTTTACACGCACATGAACTTTAATGGCATCCCAGTCTTAGTCCGTAGGGTTCAATATTGACTTGGCCCACCCTTTGCAGCTATAACAGCTTCAACTCTTCTGGGAAGGCCGTCCACAAGGTTTAGGAGTGTGTCTATGGGAATGTTTGACCATTCTTCCAGAAGGGCATTTGTGAGGTCAGGTACTGATGTTGAACGAGAAGGCCTGGCTCGCAGTCTCCGCTCCCAATAATCCCAAAAGTATTCTGTCGGGTTAAGGTCAGGACTCGGTGCAGGCCAGTCAAATTCCTCCACCCCAAACTCGCTCATCCATGTCTTTGTGGACCTTGCTTTGTGCATTGGTCCAAATCATTTGGTGGAGGGGGGATTATGGTGTGGGGGTTGTTTTTCAGGGGTTGGGCTTGGCCTCTTAGTTCCAGTGAAGGGAACTCTTAAGGCGTCAGCATACCAAGACATTTTGGACAATTTCATGCACCCAACTTTGTGGGAACAGTTTGGGGATGGCCCCTTCCTGTTCCAACATGACTGCCACCAGTGCACAAAGAAAAGTCCATAAAGACATGAATGAGCGAGTTTGGGGTGGAGAAACTTGACTTGCCTGCACAGAGTCCTGACCTCAACCCGATAGAACACCTTTAGGGAGAAATTAGTGCAGAGACTGCGAGCCAGGCCTTCTTGTCCAACATCAGCGCCTGACCTCACAAATGCTCTTCTGGATGAATGGTCAAACATTCCCATAGACACCCTCCTAAACCTTGTGGTCGGCCTTCCCAGAAGAGTTTGAAGCTGTTATAGCTGCAAAGGGCGGAGCCAACTCAATATTGAACCCTACGGACTAATGCCCCGTACACACGGTCGGACTTTGTTCGGACATTCCGACAACAAAATCCATGGGTTTTTTCCGACGGATGTTGGCTCAAACTTGTCTTGCATACACACGGTCGCACAAAGTTGTCGGAAAATCCGATCATTCTGAACGCGGTGACGTAAAACACGTACGTCGGGACTATAAACGGGGCAGTGGCCAATAGCTTTCATCTCTTTATTTATTCTGAGCATGCGTGGCACTTTGTGCGTCGGATTTGTGTACACACGATCGGAATTTCCGACAACGGATTTTGTTGTCGGAAAATTTTATCTCCTGCTCTCAAACGTTGTGTGTCGGAAAATCCGATGGAAAATGTGTGATGGAGCCCACACACGGTCGGAATTTCCGACAACAAGGTCCTATCACACATTTTCCGTCGGAAAATCCGACTGTGTGTACGGGGCATAAGGCTGGGATGCCATTAAAGTCCATGTGCGTGTAAAGGCAGGCGTCCCAATACTTTTGGTAATTCAGTGTATATAATTCAGAAGCATATACAGTATTGCTGTTTGCCCAGAGTTCGGCATTAGCTCAAGTTTCTTGTGTGTGAGATTTCTTCCCCCGCATAGTATTTTTATTAGCAGCCGAGGTTTGGTTCCTTGTTTTGTATGGGTGAAGTTTTATTAGAATCTTAGTATTTATCTTGGTCCCTTCACTGTCCAAAAAATTATTTTATGATGGTTTTGCAGCAGAATTTACATGCCTGCAGCGATTCAGCTTTCATCACTTCCATAAGATTTGTGAGCAGTTATTTCTAAGCGGTCTAGCCTTAAAGTTTTACTTTTTCTATTGCAGAGATACCCACCCATCAGGAAACAAATAGAAGTCCCAGAATAAATCTCTAATAATGTGATGTCTGTAGTCTCCACACAGCCGGACTGCACCTACGACAGGGAACATGGACGCCCATTACCGCAATGACGTGAGGTAGATCAAAACTCTTAATGGATGATATTTTGTTTGTTGAAGCACTGTGTATAAAAAAAACGATTGCCATTTTAAATAGAATAACTTTTTTCTGTTGATCTCCTCCACTCTCTCTTAGCCATTTCTTGTCTACATGTACTCGCTCCAGTGCTTGCTGATGGTGACAACGGTGTGTTACTATGGCTATTTTAGTGATTTTTATAACATAAATATGGAATACCGTTTTTAGGACCATGTATTGTTCTTAAATGCTAAGCTTCCCCTATTCATATGCTAATTAACCCATTGGACTGGTTCATGAGCTCAGGACAGGAAGTGATGCTACAGGAAGTAGGGAAAGGGGAAAAGACACCTTGACACACAGCCATGTGCTCAAGACAAAGGAGCAGTACTGGTTGTTTTGCAGGAATCCAAGAAGCAAGAAGCAGTCTGGAGACATGGTGGAAGAAGACTCCACCAAAAAAGGCTGAAAATAGGAGCGTTACCTGGAGATAACACTAAATCTACAACCCAAGTTAAGTTACTTCTAGTGTATCCATCTTGCATACATTGTCTGTGCTTATTTGTTGGGAAGGATAGATAGTTTGTGCATGTGCATATTGTATGCATATTTTGTTATACTTTGTATGTCATGGATTATTTTTCCTATGAGTGAAGCATTTTTGTTTAGTAAAGCAAATTAATATACACTACATACACACCCAAATACTTCTCCACCATTCATTCCCTCAGATGTCCCCCTCATAGAATGTATGGTTTTTAAGTCTATGACCTACCAGAACACCCAGATCCTTCCCCACCATTGACTCCCTCAGACATCCCCCTCCTAGAATGTATGGTTTTTAAGTCTATGATCTACCATAACGCCCAGATCCTTCTCCACCATTGACTCCCCTAGATGCCCCCCTCCTAGAAGGTATGGTTTTTAAGTTTATGATCTACCATAACACCCAGATCCTTCTCCACCATTGACTCCCCTAGATGTCCCTCTCCTAAAATGTATAGTTGTTAAGTCTATGATCTACCAGAACTCACAGCTCTTTCTCCATCATTGACTCCCCCAGATGTTCTACCCCTGAAAAATATGATTTTTAAGTCTATGATCGACCAGAAAAAAACAGCTATTTCTCCATCATTGACTTCTCCAGATGTCCCTCTCCTAAAATGTATAGTTGTTAAGTCTATGATCCACCAGAACTTCCAGCTCTTTCTCCGTCATTGACTCCCCCAGATGTTCTCCCCCTGGAATAAATGATTTTTAAGTTTATGATCTACCAGAACACCCAGCTCTTTCTCCAACATTGACTTCCACAGATGTGATCTCCCTAAAATGTATCATTTTTAAGTTTATGATCTACCAGAACACCCAGCTCTTTCTCCATCATTGACTTCCACAGATGTTATGTCCCTAAAATTTATCATTTTTAAGTTTATGATCTACCAGAACACCCAGATCCTTCTCCACCATTGACTCCCCCAAAAGTCCCCTTCCTAAAATGTATGGTTTTTAAGTCTATGATCTACTAGAACACCCAGCTCTTTCTCCATCATTGACTCCCCCAGATCTTCACCTCCTAGAATGTATGATTTTTAAGTCTATGATCTACCAGAACAACCAGATCCTTCTCCGCCATTGACTCCCCAAGATGCCCCCCCTCCTAGAATGTATTGTTTTTAAAGTCTGTGATCTAACAGAACACCCAGTCACTTCTCAACCATTGTCTCTCCCAGTTGTTCCCCTAGCATATATGATTATTAAATCTATTATCTACCAGAACACCCAGATCCTTCTCAACCATTGACTCCCCAGCTGTTCTCATCCTAGAATGTATGATGCTTACATGTTTTTACTCCCAAGTGCAGAACTTTACATTTATCAACATTAAACCTAAGCCCGTAGATAGTAATCTCATCATAAAAGGCTTTTACTGACACCACTTGGTTGGTCTCTTGTAGTATCTCCCGGTCTCCATTATATGTTAAGTCAATACCATCCATATATTTCACGAGATCCACCATAAAATTTAAATAGTGAGGCCCACATAGTGTAAAACCCTATAAACTTTTAATGCAATCTAAGAATAAATAGAACTACTCACACTTTTAAAATAAACAAGCACTTCTAAGTAAAATACATTACCGGACAATGTTGCAAATGATCCAAGCAATTACCATAACAAACAAGCATAGCAAATTCATGTGCGTTGGCTACTCCCTACGCGTTTAATCATAACTGACGTCATCAGGGGCACGAATGCCACGAGAGCCGCCACCCCAATATATTCTCCATCCAATACTTTCAATACAGGCCATCAAAGCTTCGTTTTTATCCCTAAATGGCTGACCGGACTATACAGCCTCATTATTGTTAAGATGGCCAACCGGCCGAGCCATGGTTCGCAAGAGATAAAAGACAAGCCTCAGTTTGGTTTTAAAATGACAGACCGGCCTTGCTCTATTCTATGAACTGTCAGGACTAAGCATCTATATTGTACCATTCCTCTATATAGATCTTTATATCACTAGAGGGATCACAAGCAGGAGAAAGAAGGTCCTGATTCCTCTATATAGATATTTCTATCGCTGGAGGGGTTATCAGTAGGAGCAAGGAGGTCCTGATTCCTCTATATGGATCTTTATATCACTAGAGGGGTCACCAGCGGGAGGAAGGAGGCTCTGATTCCTCTCTATAGAGCTTTATATCACTAGAGGGATCACCAGCAGGAGGAAGGAGGTCCTGATTCCTCTATATAGAGCTTTATATCACTAGAGGGATCACCAGCAGGAGGAAGGAGGTCCTGATTCCTCTATATAGATATTTCTATCACTGGAGGGGTCATCAGTAGGAGGAAGGAGGTCCTGATTCCTCTATATGGATCTTTATATCACTAGAGGGGTCACCAGCGGGAGGAAGGAGGTCCTGATTCCTCTCTATAGAGCTTTATATCACTAGAGGGATCACCAGCAGGAGGAAGGAGGTCCTGATTCCTCTATATAGAGCTTTATATCACCAGAAGGCTCATCAGCAGGAGGAAGGAGGTCCTAATTCCTCTATATAGATCTTTATATCACTAGAGGGATCACCAGCAGGAGGAAGGAGGTCCTGATTCCTCTCTATAGAGCTTTATATCACTAGAGGGATCACCAGCAGGAGGAAGGAGGTCCTGATTCCTCTCTATAGAGCTTTATATCACAAGAAGGGTCAGCAGCAGAAGGAAGGAGGTCCTAATTCCTCTATATAGATCTTTATATCACTAGAGGGATCACCAGCAGGAGGAAGGAGGTCCTGATTCCTCTATATAGAGCTTTATATCACCAGAAGGCTCATCAGCAGGAGGAAGGAGGTCCTAATTCCTCTATATAGATCTTTATATCACTAGAAGGATCACCAGCAGGAGGAAGGAGGTCCTGATTCCTCTATATAGAGCTTTATATCACCAGAAGGCTCATCAGCAGGAGGAAGGTGGTCCTAATTCCTCTATATAGATCTTTATATCACTAGAGGGATCACCAGCAGGAGGAAGGAGGTCCTGATTCCTCTATATAGATCTTTATATCACTAGAGGGATCACAAGCTGGAGGAAGGAGGTCCTGATTCCTCTATATAGAGCTTTATATCACTAGAGGGATCACCAGCAGGAGGAAGGAGGTCCTGATTCATCTATATAGATCTTTATATCATTAGAGGGGTCACCAGCAGGAGAAAGGAGGTCCTGGTTCCTCTATATAGATCTTTTAAATAAATAGAGGGGTCACCATCAAGAGGTAGGAGGTCCTGATTCCTCTATATACAGGAGATCTTTAGTTAGACCTCATTTAGAATACTACTGTGTCCAGTTCTAGAGATCTCACTTACATAAATATATTAATTAGATAGAACAGGTCCAGAGACAGGCAACAGACCCTCTGTCTGGACAGTGCTGATCACATGCACCCCCAGTAAAAAAAAAAAACTCTTTAACAATACAAGCCAAACAGAGCATGTGCAGAGTGACTCCAAAGGCATTGTCTTATCAGGAGATGGATTGGGAACAGTGGAAAAATGGGAGAATCAGAGAAGACAGTATCAAACAGCCTTTTTACACAATGCCGAAGATTAACCCCATAGCTTCCACAGTGAGTATACCAAGCATGCTTTACTGCATATACAGGCTATTTTTACTGTTGTGGGTTTAGTAACACTGTAATATGTACAGTTTGGAGGAAAGAGAAGAAAAGGGAAGACGTGACTGAAAACTTTAAATACATCAAGTGGGTAAATAAGATTCAGGAAGGCAGGATTTTAAATATGAAGCCAAAATCAAGAACACGGGGACCTCAAACTACCAGGAGGAAAGTTCAAAACTATTCTTAGAAAGTATTATTTAACTGAAAGAGTAGTTGATGGTTGGAACAGACTTGCATTGGAGATATTGAGTCAGTCAACAGTGGATGCAAACATGCTTGGGACAAACACAGATCTATACTCAGACAAAAAAAAAATTATATATATATATATATATATATATATATATATATATATATATATATATATACACAGCATCTCACAAAAGTGAGTACACCCCTCACATTTCTGTAAATCTTTTCTTCTAGCTTTTCATGTGACAACACTGAAGAAATGACACTTTGCTACAATGTAAAGTAGTGAGTGTACAGCTTGTATAACAGTGTAAATTTGCTGTCCCCTCAAAATAACTCAACACACAGCCATTAATGTCTAAACCGCTGGCAACAAAAGTCAGTACCCCCTAAGTGAAAATGTCCAAATTGGGCCCAATTAGCCATTTTCTCTCCCCGACGTCATGTGACTCGTTAGTGTTACAAGGTCTCAGGTGTGAATGGGGAGCAGGTATGTTAAATTTGGTGTTATCGCTCTCACTCTCTCATACTGGTCACTGGAAGGTCAACATGGCACCTCATGGCAAAGAACTCTCTGAAGATCTGAAAAAAAGAATTGTTGCTCTACATAAAGTTAGCCCAGGCTATAAGATGATTGCCAAGACCCTGAAACTGAGCTGCAGCACGGTGGCCAAGACCATACAGCGGTATAACAGGACAGGTTCCACTCAGAACAGGCCTCACCATGGTTGACCAAAGAAGTTGAGGTCACGTGCTCAGCGTCATATCAAGAGGTTGTCTTTGGGAACTAGACATATGAGTGCTACCAGCATGGCTGCAGAGGTTGTACGGGTGGGGGGGTCAGCCTGTCAGTCCTCAGACCATACACCGCAAACTTCATAAAATTGGTCTGCATGGCTGTTGTCCCACAAGGAAGCCTCTTCTAAAGGTGATGCACAGGCATGTACTGGCCATTGGGACTACCGGGAGTTTCCCGGTGGGCCGATGGCTCAGTGGGCCGGTTTGGGGCTATAGCTCCGAATCTGGGGCCCATAGCCCAGAGTCCCAGGAGTCCCCAAACACAGGTAGTGTGTCGCGGCCTCTCTGCAGCCGTGTGGCGGGCAGCATGGGAGAGCCGGAGAGCAGGCGGGCAGCATGGGAAAGCCGGAGAGTGGACAGGCAGAGGCGGGCGGGCGAGAGAGCAAAGAGATGACATCATCTTTCACCGCCCGCCCTGCATCACTGCTGTTCCGCCCTCACTGTGCAACCACGGGCAGCAGAGAGATTACATCATCTCTAACTGTCCGCAATCTCTCTGGTGACCCTGATGTAAGTGGGGGGCTCTCTGGGTACTCTGATGCAAGGCTGAGGCTCCTTGGGGACCCTGATGTAAGGGGGAGGCTCCCTGGGGACCCTGATGTAAGGGGGAGGCTCTCTGGGGACCCTGATGTAAGGGGGAGGCTCTCTGGGGACCCTGATGTAAGGGGGAGGCTCTCTGGGGACCCTGATGTAAGGAGGAGGCTCTCTGGGGATCCTGATGTAAGGGGGGCTCTCTGGGGACCCTGATGTAAGAGGGGGCTCTCTGGGGACCCTGATATAAGTGGGAGGCTCTCTGGGGACCCTGATGTAAGGGGGAGGCTCTCTGGGGACTCTGACGTAAGGGGGGGCTCTCCGGGGACTGTGATGTAAGGGGGAGGCTCTCTGGGGACCCTGATGTTAGGGGGAGGCTCTCTGGGGACCCTGATGTTAGGGGGAGGCTCTCTGGGGATCCTGATGTAAGGAGGAGGCTCTCTGGGTACCCTGATGCAAGACTGAGGCTCTCTGGGGATCCTGATGCAAGACTGAGGCTCTCTGGGGATCCTGATGCAAGACTGAGGCTCTCTGGGTACTCTGATGTAAGGGGGCTCTCTGGGGACCCTTATGTTTTTTTGCACAATTGTGTATAGTTTATATACTGTTTTTGTGCATGTTTGCAAAATTAAAGTGGGCCGGTCTGGATGAAGTCCAGGGCCAAATTTTTGTCCCAGTCCAGCCCTGGTGATGCACAAGAAAGCCCGCAAGCAGTTTGCTGAAGACAAGCAGACTAAGGACATGGATTACTGGAACCATGTCCTGTGGTCTGATGAGACCAAGATAAACTTATTTGGTTGAAATGGTGTCAAGCGTGTGTGGCGGCAACCAGGTGAGGAGTACAAAGGCAAGTGTGTCTTGCCTACAGTCAAGCATGGTGGTGGGAGTGTCATGGTCTGGGGCTGCATGAGTGCTGCCGGCACTGGGGCGCTACATTTAATTGAGGGAACCATGAATGCCAACATGTACTGTGACATACTGAAGCAGAGCATGATCCCCTCCCTTTGGAGACTGGGCTGCAGGGCAGTATTCCAACATGATAACGACCCCAAACACACCTCCAAGACGACTACTGCCTTGCCAAAAAAGCTGAGAGCAAAGGTGATGGACTGGCCAAACATGTCTCCAGACCTAAACCTTATCGAGCATCTGTGGGGCATCCTCAAATAGAAGGTTGAAGAGCGCAAGGTCTCTAACATCCACCAGCTCCGTGATGTCGTCATGGAGGAGTGGAAGAGGACTCCAGTGGCAACCTGTGAAGTTCTGCTGAAATCCATGCCCAAGAGAGTTATTTAATGGTGGCCACACAAAATATTGACACTTTGGGCCCAATTTTGACATTTTCACTTAGGGGTGTACTCACTTTTGTTGCCAGCGGTTTAGACATTAATGGCTGTGTGTTGAGTTATTTTGAGGGGACAGCAAATTTACACTGTTATACAAGCTGTACACTCACTACTTTACATTGTAGCAAAGTGTCATTTCTTCAGTGTTGTCACATGAAAAGATATAATAGAATATTTACAAAAATGTGAGGGGTGTACTTACTTTTGTGAGATACTGTGTATAAAAAAGGGCAGACTCAATGGACCACTTGGTCTTTTTTCTGCCATCGTTCTTCTACATTTCTAGGTTTCTATTTCCTCGAATTTCACCAATTCAGTATGATGCATTGGAGCCAAAGGAAAAGTGTAATTAAGTTGGTTTTTGGTGGTTTCTTAAGGTTGCCATCAGTTTGGAAAGCTCCTTTCTAATATGCACGACCTGTTGTTGTGCCAGAAAACAGCCACTCATTAGCTGAAAACATAATTTTAAATAGTGAGGGAAAAGGGAAACCCAAGTCCTGGAAACCCAAACCCTGGGCAAAAAAACTCAATATTATTTCCTTTCAAGCAAAATTCGCCAAAGCCGTCCACATGAAGAAACCTCAAGCTAATTATGCTGAAATTTCCGTGAAGGTGAAAGTAATGATTTCACAGCTGTTAAATCTCTCCACTCCTCTGTAGTCTTCTCATTCTTTTCCATGTTCAGTTTTTAAGGAGGAACCTGTCACAAAGCATTGTCCTGGATTCAGATATTCACCCAGTGGATCCAACATTGTTATGCAGCAGATTGGGTTCTGGGCTGCCACCTTGGTCCTCCTCAGTCATCAGAATTTATAGCAGTGGTTTCCTGAGACCAAAGATTTATTTCAAGGGTTCCTCTACGTTGAAAAGGTTGAGAAAAGTCACTTTAGACCCTGTGCTGCCCACCCACTGCCATTTTCATCTAGGCAAGAATGACATGTCCCTGCTTAGCCTCCTGGGATTCCATGTCACATCCCAGAGGGCAGCAGGAGTAGCAATAACAGCAGTTGTAGGGCAAAGATGTGATCTTCATCGCAGGCTGACTACCTTTGCCTCTGATGAAGGCCACAGCTCTGCCCTGTGACCACTGTTATTGCCTACTCCTGCAGCCTCCTGGGATATGTGACATGGAATCCCAGGAGGCTGAGGCAGCAGGGACATGTCATTCTTTGAAAATTGCAATGGGCAGTCAGGACAGGGTCTGAAGCAGCCTTTCCCAAACTTTCTAACACAGAGGAACCCTTGAAATAAATTTCTGTTCTCAGGGAACCTCTGCTAAAAATACTATACCTACAGCTCATGATATATTAATGTGATGGTCAGTGTGGGAAGAATGTTCCTTACACTTGTGGTCATTGGGAAAAATTACCCCCTTACAGATAGCTAAAAAGGTCAATGGTGTCAGTGGGAACTTACCTGAGAGACAGAAATTGCTCATTGCTCAGGAAACCCCTAGTAACCTCTAGAGGAACCCTAGGGTTCCATAGACCCTGGTGAAAAGGATAAAAAAAAAGAAAAAATAAGTAGCGAAATAACAAAAAGTGTTGCTTCATATTGTAGAGGTTAGCAGCCGTGGAAGGAACCTTAGATGATTTGGGGGTGAAGGCCCCCTTTAGGTTCAACTCGAATGGTCCTTCAATAAGTCCCCTTGTACTCCTGTTTCTTGGGATGACTTTTCTAGCGCGAGGGCTAATTTACTTTGATAAATGATCAGAACTCCATCACTTGGCTACTTGAGAGTTTCTCCTGCCAAAGTCTGTCCATGTAAATAAATGTGAGTGAATCAATGGAAATGGGAACAGTGTTGCTAACAGCGAATTTGGTTCATTTAAGGTGTGGTTCCTGTGCTTTCTGTGCCAACTCATAGCACTTAGGGCTGGGTTGTATACAAAGTTGACTAGACGCCTGTCCCGCGTCCACCCCTTGGCTGGGCCCAGGAGCACTAAGTCCAGCTATTTGGACCAAGGTTTTTGCGTTGTACAATTCACCAAGGTAAGAGACTATGAGCTAATTAGTCAACGTTCATTATCCTCAAGCTTAGTGTTCCTTGCCAGGTCATACGTACGCTGCCAGCCAACTATTATTTCACATGAGTCACGAAGAGGCTGATGGTATTTTGGCATTGTGATCAGGAAGAAGTGACAGCTCCAAATTCAGTCTTTTTGGCTTCGTGGTCAATAGGCCCAGGGTGCTGAGAGAAATAATATGACTCAATGTATAACTGTTGAGTATCTTTATCCACTTAGCATGGCCAGTAGCAGGAGCGATGACACGTATCACATACTGAAGCATGCACAAAGTGTTTTATTTACACTGGAGCTAAATTGTAAGGCATTAAAGGGAACTTGTCATGAGAGCAACACGGAGGCTGTCATTGCCACCTGGTGTTGTCAACCACCAAGTAAACAGAAGCTGCAATTAAGCCTTTTTTCTTAGCTCCTGTGTGTGACTTCTCGAGGAAGGAGCCCCTCAGAGGAAATAATGACAATCTGTCTCTTTGCTCACCCTAATCTCCAATACTAGCCTTCACTGCAGGAGCTTACTGCTCCTTTGCTCTTTCAGAGTTCTCTTTGTGGAGTCTGGGTACTGTTTGTCTAGAGTAACCCCAAACACTAATCCAATATGTATCTTACAAAGGGTTTGAACACCTATCTCTGATGGAGAAGGTGAATTTTAGTAGATGGGGGTTTGTTATTGCAAGAAAACCTGACACTTTGCCCATATTGGGCAAGATATCAGAATCACTTATAGCCAATCTGTCGTGGTCAAGGGTCAGGCTGGGAGACAAGTAGCTATAGTAGTAGAGAGGCTCCCAACGACTAGCTCGATAAGTGTACAAGGAGATCACCTTGGGGGCGGATGACATGGGCTCACCTGAGGTGTGGGGTCTAAGCAATGATAGGTGTTCACCAAAGCTCCTGATAGTGGAGATGGGTTTTGTTCCATGTTAGTACCAGGTCATGGTGCTCAGGATCGCCCCACCAGGAGGTGAGCAAGCCCGGGGTCCAGTAGCAGATATAGCAGGTAGGGATCAAGCTGAAGCCTAGTCAGTAAACAAGCCAAAGGTCAGCGACTAGTGGTTTCAGGTTGGAATCAAGCAGAAAGGTAGTCGAGAAACAGACCAAAGGTTGATAACGAAAAGTTGCAGGTTGGAATCAAGAGGTAGGGTAGTCGAGGAACAAGCAAAGGTCAGTAACAAGTGGTTGTAGGTTGGGATCAAGCGGAAAGGTAGTCGAGGTGTTATGGAAATGATTAAGAGCTCCAATCGAGCCCAAGGTTATCTGCTGCTGTCTCTAATTTGAAAAGTGTTGATATGCATGCATATAAAAGTAAACACTCTGAGACACGCTCAGCGCTATTACTTGTTTCACTTCTAATTTATTCAAGGCGGTGTTAATGTTTTATACACACAAATACGTCATTGCTATGTTAGTCTAATAGGTACATCTCATTGGTTAAGAAGATAAAGAAGATGGAGAATTTTCATAACAAGGTCTGTGTCAGAGAACCATCACAAACGCTCGTTCCCGGGTGCCAGCCGGACGTACGGGAAGAACGAGCGAGCCCCGGACTAGGTACGCACGCGATGCGATCGTACGAACGAGGGCACGTCAGCGTGTGCACGCCCGCACTCCAACGAATCACGGCGCAAGGCGCCCTATTTAAACGATCAGCAGACTAGCATCAATGCTGGATTGTCTCAGCTCGTTCCTGAACCCTTGCTGTTGCCTTGTTTACTTGACCCTGATCTTGAACCTCTGCTTGCCTTGACTACCCTCTCGGATCACCCCTACATCTCTGCCTGCCTTGCTTCCTGTATTGAACCCGGCTTAGACTCCTGACTACGGCTCTGTCTCCTGATTCGGTACCCCGCTGCCAGTTCGTTGCCAACCTCCGCCAGTCCCTGACCACGTCTCTGCCTGCCGATTGTGTACCTCGTTGCCAGCACGTTGCCAACTCCTGCCTGCCGTGACCCTGCAAGTTCCTCTGCTGGACCTCTCCTGCATCCATCCAGGAATCAGCACCTCAGCTTCCTTCCAAAGACCTCTGGGCTTCTGATCCTGCCAGCAGGCACCTGCACCCTTCCGCCGCCCTAGCAACCCTGTCTCAACCTCCAGGGACGCTAGGACCGGGACCGTGCAAGAGGCCGCCCTCGTCATTTCAGACTCCGCTGTAAGGTACGTGACAGTACAATCCAGCCAAAATGGAGTCTGAAAGGGGGGCCTCAGCTATGGACTCTCTGTGTCAACAGATCGCAAATCTCACCCAGGCAGTTCAGGGCCTGCAAGATGGCTACCAGCGACTTGAACAACGAGTGGAATCTCTCTCTCCAAACATCTCAGCACCTCAGGTCACAGCACCTGCATCATCAACTCCAGTTTCTACACCCACAGTAGTGGTGCCACCCCCAGAACCACGAGTTCCTGCCCCGGAGAAGTTTATGGGTGACCGCAGCAAATTCCGTGCCTTCAGGAATGCCTGTCATTTGTACTTCTTGCTTCAGCCCCGCACCTTTTCTTTGGAGAGTACCAAGGTGGGGTTCATCATTTCATTACTGCAGGGAGAACCTCAAACCTGGGCCCATCATTTACTGGAACAGGCCAGTCCCTTGCTGGGTACCATGGACTCTTTTTTGGATGAAATGGCCAAACTGTATGATGATCCCCAGCGTACTACCACCGCCGAGGCCAGCCTCCACACCCTCCAACAGGGTCGTAGGCCCGTGGAGGACTATGTTACAGACTTTAAACGGTGGAGTACTGAAACACATTGGAACGACGCCGCTCTCCGTTTTCAGTTCCGTTCAGGGCTTTCGGAGGCACTCAAGGATGAACTAGCTCGTGTGGGGATCCCCGATTCCCTCGAAGGACTAATTCAACTGTCCATTCAGATCGATCGCCGGCTGAGGGAGCGAAGATCTGAAAGGACCAGCCAGTATCGGCCCATGTGGATGCTACCCAGAGTACCCAGTCGCCTACCTACCTCCACACCCCCACTGTCTGCTCCTACCACTGAACCTCCAGAACCAATGCAGTTGGGTGTGCTTCGTGCACCCTTGACTCCGGAAGAAAAACAACGCCGTCGTATGAATAACCTTTGTCTCTACTGTGGGGAAGCCGGTCATTACGCCAATATGTGTCCCAACAAGACCCGTAAGTGTGACTCTCCTCTTCTTGATCGTTATGCATTAACTCCAGCAAGAATGACTCACATTGCTGTTCCTGTTTCTCTACAGCTTCCAGAAGGGGTGCTTCAGATCCAGGCCATAATTGACTCCGGTGCCTGCAGTTGCTTCATTGACCGTGCCTTTGCCCTGCAACACAACATCCCGCTGCGATCGAAGCAACATAAACTGTTCATCCGATTAGCTGATGGGTCCAACATCAAATCTGGGCCTATCATCCAAGAAACCCAACCTTTGCCTGCCGACATCTTACCCAATCACCAAGAACTGTTGTGCCTGGACGTTATATCCTCACCACTTTTTCCGATCATCTTAGGAATACCATGGTTACAAGCACATAACCCACAGATAGACTGGACAACCGGCCAGGTAGTCTTTCAATCCTCCTACTGTCTCAAAAACTGTCTCCAGATCCTCCACACCACAGCTCCAGTTATTGGTTGTCTCAAATCAGTATCCGAATCCCAAGACCTTGTCCCATCCGTGTACCATGATTTCTTGGATGTTTTCGACAAGCAGAAAGCCGATACTCTTCCCCCGCACCGGGCCTACGATTGCCCGATTGAACTTTTACCAGGGGCAGAAATTCCATTTGGGAGGATCTTTCCTCTGTCAGAGCCTGAACTCGCAGTCCTAAGAGACTACGTGAATGAGAACCTCAAGAAGGGGTTCATCCGTCACTCAACATCACCAGCCGGGGCAGGAATATTCTTTGTCGAAAAGAAAGACCATTCGCTCCGTCCATGTGTGGATTACAGAGAGTTAAACCGGATCACCGTTAAAAATCGCTACCCCTTGCCTCTGATTCCAGAATTGCTCCAGAGACTCCGCTCTGCAAGAGTCTTCACCAAGTTGGATTTACGAGGTGCTTACAATCTGATCAGAGTCAGGGAAGGAGACGAGTGGAAAACGGCCTTCCGGACTCGTTTTGGCCACTTTGAATACCTCGTCATGCCCTTCGGATTATGCAATGCTCCAGCAACCTTCCAGCATTTTGTGAATAATATATTCAGAGACTTTCTAGATCTATTCATGATCGTCTACCTAGACGATATCCTAGTTTTCTCAGCCTCTCTAGATCTTCACCGTGTCCATGTGAAACAAGTCCTTCTGAGGCTAAGACAGAATGGACTCTATGCCAAGGCCGAGAAATGCGAATTCGAACGACAGACCATCCACTTCCTCGGACTGGTGATTTCTACAGGAGGTATGGCAATGGATCCTCAAAAAGTCGCAGCCATAACGTCCTGGCCACCTCCCACTGATAAGAAAGGGGTACAACGGTTCGTCGGCTTCTCTAATTTCTACAGAAAGTTCATTAAAAACTTCTCTGGTATCATCATGCCCATCACCCAGCTCACCAAGAAACAGAACCGTTTTCAATGGACAGAGGCAGCCCAAGCTGCCTTTGATAAGTTAAAGGGACTTTTTACCTCAGCTCCGTTATTAAAGCACCCTGACCCCGCTCTTCCATACATCCTGGAGGTGGACGCCTCAGAAAGCGCCGTAGGGGCCATCCTGTCCCAGCGCCAAGGACCCAAGAATCTAATGCACCCTGTGGCCTTCTTCTCAAAGAAGTTGGGACCTTCAGAGAGGAACTATGATGTGGGGGACCGAGAACTGTTGGCAATCAAATTGGCTCTAGAAGAGTGGCGGTACCTCTTGGAAGGAGCAACACACCCAATACTGATCTTCACGGATCACAAGAATTTGGAATACCTCAGGACCGCCAAACGCCTCAGGCCCAGACAAGCAAGGTGGGCTCTTTTCTTTTCACGGTTTAACTTCCACATAACCTACCGGCCTGGCTCCAAGAATGTGAAACCTGACGCGTTATCGCGTATGTTTACAGAAGTTGAAGTTCCACCTCAAACTGATACCATCCTGCAGGCTGGAAATTTTCTACTTATGCAAACCGACCTAATGTCACAGATCCGTCAAGCTTCCAGGGAAGTCTCTCTGTCTCCGGATGCAGACCTTCAGGAGAACGATGGGGTCTATTGGCGGGGTAATAAAATTTTCATACCACAGAATTTACGTACCACCATCCTACAAGTGTGTCATGACTACCCACTAGCCGGCCATTTTGGGGGATACAAGACCATGGATTTGATCCAGAGACATTTCTGGTGGCCTAGTTTAGCAAAGGACTGCAGGAAATATGTTGGCTCATGTTCAATCTGTCTCAGGAACAAGAACAGCAAGAACAAAGCATGGGGACTATTAAGACCTCTACCCATTCCTGAGAGACCCTGGGATAAAATCGCAATGGACTTTATCGTAGAGCTCCCTCCATCAGAGGGGTTCTCATCTATTTTTGTAGTGGTAGACCGCCTCTCCAGGATGTCACATTTCATCCCTATGAAAGGGACCCCATCAGCAATTGAAACTGCTAAAGTCTTTGTTAAAGAAGTTGTCAGACTGCATGGAATCCCTAGTGACATCGTCTCGGATCGAGGAGTACAGTTTACTTCAAGATTTTGGAAAGCACTGTGCGAAGCGCTGGGCATCAAACTCAACTTTTCTTCGGCTTATCATCCCCAGTCCAACGGACAGACTGAGCGTACCAACCAAACGCTAGAGCAATATCTGCGTTGCTTCACCTCCTTCTCCCAAGAAGATTGGGCCTCACTTCTGCCACTGGCAGAATTTGCATTTAACAACTCTGCTCATACTGCCACCAACCAATCACCCTTCTTCTCCAACTACGGGTTTCATCCTTCCTTCTTGCCTACATTGATTCCGGACTCTCCTTTGCCTGCAGTTCAGGACAGATTAAATTTCTTTGCTACCAATAACCAGGTGTTAAAGGATACCATTGCCAAAGCACAAGAGGTTAATAAGAGGTTCTTTGATAGAAAGAGGAGGGGAGAACTGGATTTGAAGGTTGGTGATCGTGTATGGCTGTCAACTTTGAATCTAAAACTTACCTGCCCATCCAAGAAATTGGGACCTAAATACCTAGGACCCTTTCCGGTCAAGAGAAAAATTAATCCAGTGGCTTATGAGCTCGAACTTCCCGACTCCTTTAGGATTCACCCTGTGTTTCATACCTCCTTGTTGAAGCCTGATGTGGTTAATCCCTTTCCTGGTCGTGAAAGAGGGCCCCCAGAGGCCATAATGGTAAATGGGGAAGAAGAGTTCGAAATTGAGACCATTGTAGATTGCAGGAGAAGGCAGGGACAAAATCAATATTTAATTAAGTGGAAGGGTTTTGGCCCAGAAGAAAACTCCTGGGAACCAGAAGCAAACCTCCATGCCCCAAGACTCATACAAGCCTTTCATCATGCTCATCCGGAAAGGAGGTCTCAGGTGGGCATCCGGAGGCTGCCCTTAAGGAGGGGGCAATGTCAGAGAACCATCACAAACGCTCGTTCCCGGGTGCCAGCCGGACGTACGGGAAGAACGAGCGAGCCCCGGACTAGGTACGCACGCGATGCGATCGTACGAACGAGGGCACGTCAGCGTGTGCACGCCCGCACTCCAACGAATCACGGCGCAAGGCGCCCTATTTAAACGATCAGCAGACTAGCATCAATGCTGGATTGTCTCAGCTCGTTCCTGAACCCTTGCTGTTGCCTTGTTTACTTGACCCTGATCTTGAACCTCTGCTTGCCTTGACTACCCTCTCGGATCACCCCTACATCTCTGCCTGCCTTGCTTCCTGTATTGAACCCGGCTTAGACTCCTGACTACGGCTCTGTCTCCTGATTCGGTACCCCGCTGCCAGTTCGTTGCCAACCTCCGCCAGTCCCTGACCACGTCTCTGCCTGCCGATTGTGTACCTCGTTGCCAGCACGTTGCCAACTCCTGCCTGCCGTGACCCTGCAAGTTCCTCTGCTGGACCTCTCCTGCATCCATCCAGGAATCAGCACCTCAGCTTCCTTCCAAAGACCTCTGGGCTTCTGATCCTGCCAGCAGGCACCTGCACCCTTCCGCCGCCCTAGCAACCCTGTCTCAACCTCCAGGGACGCTAGGACCGGGACCGTGCAAGAGGCCGCCCTCGTCATTTCAGACTCCGCTGTAAGGTACGTGACAGTCTGGCTGATCTTTGGTTTTATCTTGTTCCGCGTTCTTCTGATGTGTGGGATGTAGGGGGTACCCGCCATCTTGAGAAAATATAGGAACAGAGCAAACCTGTATACTTATATAATGAGTAAGGAGAAAAATATGTATACACATAAGAAAATAGACATTTTCAGATTACTATTATTATTATCTACATCACATTCCTTCACAATCCCCCCTAAAATGACTATTTTCTCTTTTCTGTCCCTAATACTAAAGGTCCCATTTTGGCCTGGCCCTTCTCCTCAGCAACTCTTTTAGGCTGTATATAGAATTGGGCAGCAACTGTTCACTTCCCTCCTCGATACAGCTGGAGAGGTGCAGTCAGGCGCTATCTATCCCTAAAACCCTATAGGATTGTGAGATTATGGACAGGGAGTGACTGTAGGGGAGTGAAGGGTTTGTCATCTTCCATCATAAGGAGGTCCTCTTCTTCTTGGTGGAGAAATGTAGGTGTGCTATTGTCTACAGTCTTGTTCATTAACTTTTTACAAAAGGTAGAATACAGCATACAATCAGGGCTAAAAGGACCAGGATTATTAATACCGTTACCCCTATCTGGACGAGCACCTTCTGCCACCCACTCATCCAGCTAAAATATTGATCCCATGGGTCTGTGATACCTGAGTTCTTCTTCAATTCCAGTGACAGATCTTCTAATTTCTTTATAGCTAGAGTAACCTTACCATTTGGGCCAGTATTATCAGGAATGTATGTGCAGCAAGTTCCTGTTTTTTTTTTTTTATTTTACAGACACCCCCCTTCTCGGCTAACACCATGTCTAAGGCCATCCGGTTCTGGAATGTCATGTAGGAAGTGGGGGCTAACTGGTCAGCAATTCCCTGGAGAGCGTCTTTAGTGTAATTTACACATCTCTGTTGGTTATAATATGTGTAGTGTCAGGTCACCTAGAGGCTGGGTGACAGATGCACACCGTTGGGATCAGGAATGCACCGCAAAGTAGTGGTCCCTATGGCTGACTGCTGCGGATTGTACCCTGGGAGGTTCAGGAATCAGGTCTACTGGATCACTGACACAGATCCCACTGGGAGCTAGAGCATAGATTCCCCAGGGCGCGGAGTCTAAGAGCCAGCAGGTGTTCACCAGAGCCTCTAGTGGTGAGGATGGACTGCGCTGCAGTCTGGCTCCAGGTCGCGGCCCCCGGGGTCTCACAGCTCACGCTCACACTACAGGAGAAGAGGAAGGAGGCAGCAGACTGGAACAACAAGGAAAGTAAGGTACAAGCCAAGGTCGGTAACCGGAATCAGATGTAGGAAACACAGCAAGTACACACAGAGGCTAACACACAGTGGTTGATCAGCACTGCTGGCTTGCAGTGCACAGGTTAATATAGGGTTCCCTGATAGGGCCTGGGGTGGGGCCATGCTTAGAGGAGAGGTTACAAAAGCAGTCAGGTGAGGGTCAGCTGGTCTCTAGAGATGAACACATGGAGACAGGTATGCTGATCGACAAACTCTATTGCATTACCATGACATGTAGTTAATCCAATCTACATTCTTGCTGACAGTTGTTATGGGGATCAAAGACTCAAAACCAGCTTTTACCAGATCCCTGGCTTTAAACTCATCAGGGACCCCCCTTGTAACCCCTATGACATGTATGTATACATGAGGATCAAAGCTTCCGGAGAGAGCTGTTCGCTTCCTCCTCTGACTGTGTGCTGGGTCAGTGTATGTATCAGGGGTATCTTTGGTTAGGATATGGGGGCTTTCTATTTTCATCTTTTTTGTCTAATGCACTCTGTGGTCGCCCAGTCTGGCCCTGTGTTCCAACCCACTGGCCCCCACAGAAACCACAACTCTGTCCCCAGTAACTGTCTGTGTGGCATACATATATGTCCTTACCGTCAGGGATATCACTGTACCAATGGCATCACCATGAAGGGTCAAACGGACAAGGTACTATGTCACAGTAATCTAAGGTAAAGGTGGTCACATGTGTACCTGAAGAGTTACACCAAAATGTAATTATGTTATCATTTTTGTGATGGCCACCTTCTAGGCCCCTCCCCCCTAGATCAAACAGAAAAAGCACCCGAAAACACGCTCTCCTGCAGTGATAAGCGTGCATTCAGGTGTTCTTCCTGGCCAACTTGACTGAGGTGGCTGTGGTCACCAAAACTTGGAATGGACCATCATAACTTGGCTCAAGGATCTCCAGACAGTAGTTGGTGTGTTCCTGTATCTAATTCAGGATCTGGAATGGAAGAAAACACCTGGACATGCATTCAGGTTAATTCTCGTGATAATGTGGTTACATAATTAGTCAACACATCAGACTGTAACTGTAACTGTTGTAGAAAGTAACAACCAAGTCTGGGAGCTGAACAACAAAATTTCATAAGGGGATAGGGCATGTTTCCCCTGGGGGTGTGTCTGACACTGAACAGGGCAATGGGCTAACTGTCTGGCCAACTCATGTTAGTCTCTTGGGCCATCTTTAACATCCTGTTTTTAGTGTCCCATTCATCCTTTCTACCTTCCCGCTACTTTGAGGGTGGTATGGGATGTGTAGTGCCAACTGAACCCCCAGTGCTGCCCAAAATCTCTTTAGTAAGGGTTGTTGTTAGGGCTGGTCCCTGATCTCTCAATATCACCTCTGGGACCCCAAATCTACATACTATCTCACTCAGTAGTTTCTTAGCTGTGGTCCTGGCGGTCATGACCACTTCCACTAGGGCGTATTCGAATCTGCCACTTCTTGGCACTTGAGAATGATCAATTTGCATCCTCTGGAATGGGGTATAGGGCTTTTGCCAGGTGCTTCTTCTGTGCTTCTTCTGTGCTTCTTCTGTGCATCCTGGGTTACATTGGTGCAGATAATGCATGATCTGCAGAAACTGTCGGTCAGTGGAGTAACTCTTGGTGCAACACTTGTTGATAAGAGAGTTCATAAAAGTCTTTGTCAAGTGGGCAGCTCCATGTGCCCATTGCACCACGGCTGGGTACATACACCTGGGTAGACAAGGCTTCTTGTTGCACTCGAATAGTCCATTTCTGAGAGTTGCTCCTCTCCGTTTCCAGCTTTCCTTCTTATCCGTACTTGTTGTTTCCTGTAGTTCTTTTAGATAAACTCTGTCCACTGGGAAAGTCTGTAAGGTAAGCACGGGGTGGTCTTCTTCTACCACCCTGCTGTCCACTTCCCGTGGACCACCAGCTGTCTGTTTGGCAGCTGAATTGGCTAGATGATTGCCTCGTGCTTCCTTTGAGTTCATTTTGTCGTGTGCTTTACTCAGAATAGTCACTTGGGTTGTGAGAAGCAAGGCATCAATCAAGTTTTCACAGGTGTTCCTGCAGCCATCAGGAATCCTCTGTTCTAGATAACACCATAATCATGGGCAATGTTGAAAGCATATCTTGAGTCCATATGAATGTTGGCTCTTTTTCCCTCTGCCCATTTACATGCTGTAGTAAGTGCTTACAGCTCTGCCTCCTGTGTAGACATCACCAGTGGTAAGGCTTCAGCTTGTAGAACAGTGTTTTCAGTGGTGACTGCGTGTCCTGTGTGGTCATGGGGTAACAAGTCAAGACTCTACTCCTCCTCCTCCTTTCCCCCCTCGAGAAGTGGAAGAAGGGTGGTAGGGTTCAGTGTTTGACAACTTAATAGAGTAATGCTGTCCAGTAGGAGGGAACACAGGAGTCTCAAGTGTCTGGTAGTGGACAAGTGTTTCGGTTGGATCTTGGTTGAATATGGCAACAACGTCATGGGGAGCAAGCAGAACGAGGCAGTGTCCGAGGACCAAGTTCAAAGTTTTGTCAAGCAAGGCTTGTGTAGCAAATCCAGCTCGCAGACACAATAGGCCTCCTCTGACTACCACATCCAGTCGACAGGAATAATATCCTACAGGGCGTAGGCTGATGCCGTGTGATTGGGTGAGTACACCTGCAGCATGTCCCAGACGTTCGGATACAAAGAGCTTGAGCGTTTTGTCGTAGTCTGGGAGCCCTAGTGCCTGAGATGGCACACTTGAGGGCCTCAAACTTAGATATTTCTTCAGGAGACATCTGGAAGGGGTCTGATTGCAGAGCATCAGTAGGAAGGCTTCTGGAATCCATGCTCTGCACTAGGAAATTAGTCCAAGGAAAATGACAGGTGTTGAGCACCACTGCAATTTGGGCTTTGAGGCTCTGCACCCCTGGTTGGCAAGATAGCACAACAGGCTTTCTGAGGTGACTTCAACAGGGGGTAAGTCAGCTGCACAAAGGAGAAGGTCATCAACATGTTGGAAGAGAATCACTTCCGGGTGCTCCTCTTGTCATGTGTCAAGGATGATAGCCATAGCTTTTGCAAACTGGCTTGGAAAGTTCTGTGCCCCTTGTGGCACAACTGTTTAGGTATGTTGCCATTTCTTTCCGTGGATGAATGCAAAAAGGTACCAGCAGGAGGGGTGAGGGTGGACACTGAAGAAAACGTTTGTAAGGTCCACCTCTGTGAGGTATTTTGCAGTCAAAGGCATCCACAGTAGGTACCTGGTTCTCTTTTTAGGATTCTCTTCTTGGGGTTATTGTGGTTTCCGGGGCAATGAAGCGCCCTCTTTTAGCTTGACTGAAACTGGTGGCACCTTTTAGTGACCGTTGTCTTCCGGTCCTGTGGACCATAGGCAAGCAGGGATTCTGTCAAGTACTTCCTGCAGTATTGAACTTGAAGTTTTTTTTTTTCTTCATTAAGTGTCATCAGGAGAGGCAGAGAACACAAAGCAGATTAATCTTCTAAAGATAGGGGAGTATGTAACTTCACTCCCCCTTCAGGCGTGTCCTGATTGAGGCCTGTAGTCCGGGCAACACATCAGCTCCTAGTAGATTCAAGGGACATGTAGAGGACACCATAAATCTGGCAAGCAAATCAGGAAGTGGACTGGAGCGGGGCACCCCATCCATTCCTACGCAGGAAACATCAATAGTGGAAAGGAAAGAATTATTAGGCAGATTCACCGCCCTCAACACACTTTTGGCTGCACCCCTGTCAATGAGGAAAGTGGTAGGTTTTTCGTCTGGGACATCTTGGGGCTCTGCATTCTTTTCTGAAGTGACCCCGTTTCCCACAGTTGTAACAGGTGATCCTTTCCCCGGTATTGAGCAGTGGTGGTGGACTAGTGTAGGCGGGATCTTCGTCATGGGTTACCATGAGGGGCGTTGGTTTTTTACCTTTTTGATTTTCTATACCTCTGGTCACCAACAATAAATCAGACATTTTCATTGAATGGTATTCAGGGCGGGCCACCATCAGGCCTTTTCTGATATCCTCTCTGAGCCCTGAAACAAAAGCAGTTGATAACATGTGTGTGTGTGCCTTTATGAGTCTAGCATGATACTTCTTCACAGACTCCCCTTTATCTTGGGTAATATCTTGGATTGTGGTCTTCTGATCCGTCAACTTCTCCTTTGCCCAGTCGTGGAGTTGTGCACAGAACTCCACGCCTGAGGTGTAGGAAGTGGCACTTGTCAGGCAGGCATCATTGAAGGCCATCTGCATGACTGGCCAAAAGACATATCCTGCTTTGATTTGGCATAGGCTGATCAAGTCTCTCCAGGCAGCTGAGTAAGTTTCTTGTATCTGCACTATCCTGTGGTAGAAGGGAATTGGCTGCTTCTCTGGGTCAGACAGACTTGTCACTAAGGCCGCTGCTTGTGATAGAGTAAAAGCGACATACATCACTGGTGCCCCTTCTGGTAACCGAGGCTGTTGTTGGGGCGGGGGCTGGCAAGAAGCACTGTTCCTTACGGTTGCCAGCATGTGTTTGAGATCCTCTCGGAACTGAGAGTCTGGAGCCGGATTGGGGGTTAAATCAGTGGGTGGCCTTGCTGCCTGCTGTCGGGCTTCCCACTCAGATGCTTCTTCATCATTAACATATCCGGCTTGGGAATGTGATGCTCCCGTATTGGGGAAGACAGGTGTGTGGTATGAACCATCTTGGTTTAAACAGGGAGGGCTGGGTACAGGCTGTTTAAGCTTACTGGGTGTACCAAGATGGCCGCCGGCAGGAAGTGCACTGGACTGGGTAGAAAGTGAAGGCATGGGTGCACTAAGATGGCCGCCGGGCTGAGTTGTCACAGTGGGTTGTGCTTGGGTGGTGAGAAAGGAGTGGTTGTTAGACGGAGGGCAGTGCTGTCCCTCCCCTCCTTTGTTTCAAGTTCCAACATATCAATAGCTCTGTGATACACATACATAATACAATCGCCATCTTTCTTAACTCCCTTTATCCAATTTTCTTTATCACACAGGATTTTTCTCCCTGTTTCTTCAGCAACATAACTTTTGTTAACTATTTCAACATCTTCTTCTTTCCTTCTTTACAATATCACTTTCTGTTTCTCAACTAACGGCTTGAGAGGGGAATACATACAACCAAGGAGTTAATATTTTTCTCAGCGTTCTTATCAGCAAATTCCTTTCTCCGGTTTAGAGTTGTTCTGACCCATCTCCCCCTCCTCTGACTTTCACCAGTCCCCACCCCCTCTCATGTATAGCAAACAATAAACCACAAATACAATCACGACAGGACATTACACCTGCCACTCTTTGAACTGCAAAAATTTCAGCAGGCTAAAATAACCACAAGGGCAGACCACCTTGCAAAATAAACACATTTATAGACGTTTTGCTACAAGGGAAACAATCTCATCTCAGAGGCCGAAAGCTCATCTGGAGATGAGACTACCCATTCTCACATGTAGCACTCCAGGCTGCAAAGCCAGCAGCTGAAATTCCCCTCAAAGGTTCGTCGAACCTAGAGTAACCCGTCTATAACGTTTGCCACACGGGAAACAATCTCATGCCAGAGGCCGAAAGCTCATCTGGCGATGAGACTACCCATTCACACATGTAGCACCCTTAGACTGCTGAGCTTCGTAGCCCAAAGAATGGCAGACAGTGAACAAAAAATACAGTCAGCAGAAACCCATTGGCAGGTTCGTTAAAACAACCTCAGGCGAGGAAATACCTGCCTCTAAGACAGTCTCAGCATACCGACAGAATCCAGCCGTCAACCGAAAGATAAGAGAGTCGTACAGTGGTAAGAATATTAATCAAACTCACCGGTACTGTTAGGGCTGCGCAAACCCCGTCTCATCAATCAGTTAACGCCCGAATGCTTATCGCGGTATAGCTTCGACTGTAGCCTGAGGTCCCGGGTTTCGGCACCATCTGTTATGGAAATGATTAAGAGCTCCAATCGAGCCCAAGGTTATCTGCTGCTGTCTCTAATTTGAAAAGTGTTGATATGCATGCATATAAAAGTAAACACTCTGAGACACGCTCAGCGCTATTACTTGTTTCACTTCTAATTTATTCAAGGCGGTGTTAATGTTTTATACACACAAATACGTCATTGCTATGTTAGTCTAATAGGTACATCTCATTGGTTAAGAAGATAAAGAAGATGGAGAATTTTCATAACAAGGTCTGGCTGATCTTTGGTTTTATCTTGTTCCGCGTTCTTCTGATGTGTGGGATGTAGGGGGTACCCGCCATCTTGAGAAAATATAGGAACAGAGCAAACCTGTATACTTATATAATGAGTAAGGAGAAAAATATGTATACACATAAGAAAATAGACATTTTCAGATTACTATTATTATTATCTACATCACATTCCTTCACAGAGGAACAGGCCAAAGGTTGAAAACAAATGGTTGCGGGTTGGGATCAAGCGGAAACATACTTGATGTACAAGCCAAAGGTAGGTAATGAGTGGTAGTGGAGATAAGGACAGCTGCAGCTACGCAAAGAAGCGAGATATTGGCAGGAGAGAGCACAATAATCTAGCAAACAGGAAGGGCAAAGACATGGCCTAAAAAGGAAGTCCATGGGAGGGGCGAGGAGTTCAAGGTTCACCAAAAACAAATGCCAAGGCAAGATTGTGCAAGGATTAATACACAATGCTATCCAGCATCTCAGGTGGTTCAGCAAGAGAAGCTACTGCTGGATGCAGCAGAGGTTATGGGTTCAGATTCCAGTGTTGACACCATCTGTGGGCAAAATTATCCCCAAGTCTTCCAGTGACATGTAGCCTCCAAACCTTTTCTGGAAATGGAGACTGGTGATAGAACGTTGCAGTCCATTAGTCCATTTATTTATTTTTTTACATATTGTCACCAGTCATCCTGGTCCCTGGTCCTGTCCCTGGTCATCGCCACACCAGTTATATGATGACGCTGCACTGCACTTATATAATGTAACAAAAAAAAAGTTGTGAAAAAATGCCACGCCTCTTACTAAATACCTTGGACTGTCTACATTCTAAAATGGGGTCATTTGGGTGGTATTTGTACTTTCCTGGCGTCTTTGGGCCTCAAGAAATGAAGTACATCAGGTTTAATCAATTTTCAGATATATACCACAATACCAAAAGTATTGGGACACCTGTCTTTACACGCACATGAACTTTAATGGCATCCCAGTCTTAGTCCGTAGGGTTCAATATTGAGTTGGCCCACCCTTTGCAGCTATAACAGGTTGTAACAGGTTCAAACTCTTCTGGGAAGGCCGTCCACAAGGTTTAGGAGTGTGTCTATGGGGATGTTTGACCATTCTTCAAGAAGAGTATTTTTGAGTTCAGGTACTGATGTTGGACGAGAAGGCCTGGCTCGCAGTCTCCACTCTAATTCATCCCAAAGGTGTTCTATCAGGTTCAGGCCAGTCAAATTCCTCCACCCCAAACTCGCTCATCCATGTCGTTATGGACCTTGCTTTGTGCACTGGTCCAAATCATTTGGTGGAGGGGGGATTATAGTGTGGGGTTGTTTTTCAGGGTTTGAGCTTGGCCCCTTAGTTCCAGTGAAGGAAACTCTTATGCCGCGTACACACGGTCGGATTTTCCGACGGGAAACGTTGGATGTGAGCTTGTTGTGGGAAAGTCCGATTGTGTGTACACAAGTCCGTCGCACAAAAGTTCCATGCATGCTCGGAATAAAGCAGAAGAGCTGCACTGGCTATTGAACTTCATTTTTCTCAGCTCGTCGTACGTCTTGTACGTCACCGCGTTCTTGACGTTCGTAATTGTTGGCCAACATTTGTGTATATGCAAGACAAGTTTGAGACAACAACCTTCGAACAAAAATCCACGGTTTTGTTGGCGGAAATTCCGATTGTGTATAAGGGGCAAGAAGGCGTCAGCATACCAAGATTTTTTTGGACAGTTTCCTGTTCCAACATGACTGCCCACCAGTGCACAAAGCAAGGTCCATAAAGACATGGATGAGCGAGTTTGGGGTGGAGGAAATTGGCCTGCACAGAGTCTTGACCACAACACCGATAGAACACCTTTGGGATGAACTAGAGTGGAGACTGCGAGCCAGGCCTTCTCGTCCAACATCAAGTCCCTCACCTCACATAGGCGCTTCTGGAAGAATGGTCAAACATTCCCATAGACACACTCCTAAACCTTGTAGACGGCCTTCCCAGAAGAGTTGAAGCTGTTATAGCTGCAAAGGGTGGGCCAACTCAATATTGAACCCTACGGACTAAGACTGGGATGCCATAAACGTTCATGAGATTGTAAAGGCAGGCGTCCCAATACTTTTGACAATATAGTGTATGTAAGGCGGGCAGCAATAGTTATAGTTGGAGTGGTTCCTTATTCCATATATAACTAATCCCAGGACCTACTAGAATAGGACAACTAGAGCTGCCACCTGACTCCATGTGTAGTAAACAATGAGTTCTCTAATGCTCCTTTGCTACCTGAACAATTACAAAGCAATAAAAATTAGGCAGGGGTTCTATTTCATTAATTAGCCTACATTTTTTTTTTAAATTGATGGCTTTAGATATTCTTCATTGGGGAGCCTTTGGGGCAAAGACGTTTTTTGGGGCCTCACACTTAGGTCGGGGCTTTACAGGGAACATGTCAGGAGGACTGTGACCTCATTCAAGCCACCGTTGTCCAACCCATATCTCTGGGGCAGTGCAGATCGCCGTCCATGTTGACGAGGAGTTGGGTTGTGACCCGGGACTAGCACCTCTTCCTGAAATCAGGCAAACCCATTTCCATACGTTGCCTGGGACCATCCATGGTGGAAGTGGGTGGACCTGACAGGTACTCTTCAGGATGGGGAGACATTGATGAGTCATAGATTATAAGGGATCAGCACCATGGACAGCAGCCGGGCCGAGCTGACCTGTCGCTGGTCTCTGCTGCAGGAAGGATTCTCCTCTTCTTCCTCCCTCCGGATCTACCAGAGAGCCTCACATAGAAGAGGAGGAGAGGACATCACAGAGGACCTACCAATAGGGATGTTTATTATGTGTCACTGTAAGTCCACGCATGAGGAGTAATGTGCCAGTGTTACCCTTCCAGGTATCCATCAACTCTCACAGAGATCACAGGACTCCCCGCGTGACATTGTCTTCATCTGCTTCTCTCTCTCTGGAAGGACGGCGCCATCTTTGCTCAGGCATCATCCAAGTTCACCATCTACTTCCTGGACTGAGATGTTGGCTCAGAGATGACACCGTCATGTAAATCCTGGGGACTGTGCGTGTTGTGTTCACAAATGTCTGACATGGATTGTCCCCCTGCAGCAGTCCCTCACCTTATTACTTGCTCCAAAGTTACAATGTACAGTCTGATCACTGGGGGAGGGGAGACTGAGTAAATGACTCCTCCTCTTTCTACAAAGTTACAATGTACTGTCTGATCCCTGGGGGAGGGGAGACTGAGGAAAGGCTTCCTCCTCCTTCTACAAAGTTACAATGTACAGTCTGATCACTGGGGGAGGGGAGACTGAGGAAATGCTTCCTCTCCTTCTACAAAGTTACAATGTACAGTCTGATCACTGGGGGAGGGGAGACTGAGTAAATGACTCCTCCTCTTTCTACAAAGTTACAATGTACTGTCTGATCCCTGGGGGAGGGGAGACTGAGGAAAGGCTTCCTCCTCCTTCTACAAAGTTACAATGTACAGTCTGATCACTGGGGGGAGGGGGGACTGAGGAAATGCTCCCTCCTCCTTCTACAAACTTACAATGTACAGTCTGATCACTGGGGGAGGGGAGACTGAGGAAATGCTTCCTCCTCCTTCTACAAATGACCTGCACTGCCTTGCACATATAGCGTAGTGTACCCGTGTTCTTCATGTGGGTTACCCAGGATTTCCCATAGACTTCCTTTAGATTGCACGTCTTTGATGCATTTTCTGAAAGCACGCTAAAGATGGAACATGCAGGACTGTTGTCTTAACAAATTCTTTTTAATTCTCTGATAACTTTGTGTAATTCTTCTTCCAGATCTGTGCAGTGATCCAGTGTGAGACTTCCTGTAATAAAGACCGACCACTGCTGATCTCTCTCCTTGTACAGGGAGTCTGGTCTTGTCTCCGCCCCCCCCCCCCCCCCCCTATAGTTCTGTAGTGGATCTACACTCACCGGACACTTTATGAGGTACACCTTGCTAGTAGCGGGTTGGACCCCCTTTTGCCTTCATTCTTGGTGGCACACTGTTGCTGCAGATTTGTCGGCTGCACATCCATGATGCTGAATCTCCCATTCCACCACATCCCGAAGGTGTTCTATTGGATGAGATGTGGTGAGTGTGGAGGCCATTGGAGGACAGGGACCTCATTGTCCAGTGGTGAGATGATTGGAGCTTTGTGACATGGTGCATTATCCTGCTGGAAGGAGCCATCAGAAGATGGGGACACTGTAGTCATAAAGGGATGGACATGGTCAGCAACAATACTCAGGTAGGCCGTGGTGTTTAAATGATGTTCAATTGGTACTAAGGGGTCTGAAGTGTGCCAAGAAAATATCCCCCCACACCATTACACCCCCCACCACCAGCCTGAACCGGTGATACAAGGCAGGATGGATCCATGCGCCAAATTCTGACCCCACCATCTAAATGTCGGAGCTGAAATCCAGACTTATCAGACCAGACAACGTTTTTCCAATCTTCTATTGTCCAATGTTGGTGATCCTGTGCCAATTGTAGCCTCAGTTTCCTGTTCTTAGCTGACAGGAGTGGCACCCGGTGTGGTCTTCTGCTCCTGTAGCCCATCTGCTTCAAGGTTGGATGTGTTGCGCGTACAGAGATGGTATTCTGCATACCTTGGGTGTAACGAGTGGTTATTTGAGTTACTGTCGCCTTTCTATCATCTGGAACCAGTCTGCCCATTCTCCTCTGACCTCAACAAGACATTTTCCTCCACACAACTGCCACTCACTGGATATTTTCTCTTTCCCCCACCATTCTCTGTAAACCCTGAGAGATGGTTGTGTGTGAAAATCCCAGAAATACTCAGACCAGCCCGTCTGACACCAACAACCATGCCACGTTCAAAGTCACTTCAATACCCTTTCTTCCCCATTCTGATGCTCGGTTTGAACTTCAGCAAGTCGTCTTCACCACGTCTAGATGCCTAAATGCATTGAGTTTCTGCCATGTGATTGGCTGATTAGTGTTACCAACCAATTGAACAGGTGTACCTAATAAAGTGGCCAGTGAGCAGTGGCGGCCGTTCATGCAGGGCACAGGGGCACCGCCCCCCCTAATCCATGCGCCCGACCCCTAATCTACATACAGGGTGTCAGACGAATGGATTCCAATGGGGATTTTTTTTTTCTTATTTTCAAAGCACGTGATTAGAGCCTGAGGCAGAGCACTGCGCCCTGAGCCCAGCCTGTTATGTGACCTTAGCAAATTAATATTCAATAATGTCTTCCTGTTTCTCCTCCCATCCAGTCAGGAAGCAGGCCTTGCGACCCAATTGGCTGGGAGTCCTAAGACCCGATTGGCCGCGAGTCCTAAGTCCTGATTGGCCAGGAGGAGAAGCGCCCACCGGTACTCGGGAAGAGACGCCGGGACTCGGGGGGAAGCCGCCTAAGCGGCTAAGTGCGGGCCTGGCGGGGGGCCTGGCGAGCGACAGGAGGGGGGAGGGCAGCGATCGATCGAGCGAGCGCGCGGAGGGCGGGGGGGTGTTGTTAGGGGGAAATTTGGTTGGCTGGGGGGGAGGGGGTGGCTGGCTGGCTGGGGAGGCTGCGCGTTGCCCTTCTAAAAGAATTGAGCACCAGCCTCCACTGCTGGTGAGTGTATATCATTGTGAAATATTTTGATTTCTGATTGGTGGTCATGGGCCCCTGAGCCCAGCCTGTTGTGTGACGTCATCGAAATAATATTCACTAACGTCTTCCCGTTTCTCCTCCCAGCCTATCAGGAAGCAGGTCCTGAGACCCGATTGGCTGGGAGTCCTAAGACCTGATTGGCCACAAGTCCTGATTGGCCGGGAGGAGAAGCGCCTGCCGGGACTCGGGAAGAGACGCCAGGACTCGGGGGGAAGCCGCCTAAGCGGCTAAGTGCGGGCCTGGCGGGGGGCCTGGCAAGCGACAGGAGGGGGGGAGGGCAGCGATCGATGGAGCGAGCGCGCGGAGGGCGGGGGGGTGTTGTTAGGCGGAAATTTGGTTGGCTGGGGGGGAGGGGGTGGCTGGCTGGCTGGGGAGGCTGCGCGTTGCCCTTCTAAAAGAATTGAGCACCAGCCTCCACTGCTGGTGAGTGTATATCATTGTGAAATATTTTGATTTCTGATTGGTGGTCATGGGCCCCTGAGCCCAGCCTGTTGTGTGACGTTATCGAAATAATATTGGCTAACGTCTTCCCGTTTCTCCTCCCAGCCAATCAGGAAGCAGGTCCTGAGACCCGATTTGGCTGGGAGTCCTAAGACCCGACTGGTCGCGAGTCCTAAGTCTTGATTGGCCTGGGAGGAGAAGCAACTGCCGGGACTCGGGGGGGGGGGGAAGCCGCCAAAGCCGCGACCTGGATGGGGTAAGTGCGGGGGGGCCTGGCGAGCGATGCGGCGATCGAGCGACAGGAGGGGAGGAAGCGGCATTTGAGGGGGCACATGGGGGGGGGTGTTGGGGTAAATTTGGTTGGCTGGCTGGCAGGGGGGAGGGTGGCAAGCTGAGAAGGCCACGGGTTGCCCCCCTAAGGGAATTGAGCACCAGCCACCACTGCTGGTGAGTGTATGGTCATGGGTCACTGCACACCACCTCCGCTCAAAACAAATATTTCTGAACCCAAAACGTTTGCTGCCAGAGCCCCAATACGTATAAAGATCTAATAAATAATTCTATGTTCCAGATTCCGCCCAAAACCAAAATAACCAATTTCGGGTGGTCATGGCGTTAGAACCTACTCAAAATAGCACCATATACGCCGAGCAGCTGGCGCTAACGTCACCCCTCGTCTGTGCGAAGAGCCCGATGTTTACCGGCGCGGTGTGAGAGCCCACCCCCCCGTTAACGTAGAGCGCTCCAATAATTACCCGCGTAGCTAAACGTAAAGCAGCTTAACTCAAACATCGCCCACCATGTAACATCATCATTAATTTCAGTCACACTCGGGTCCAGGAACATCGCCGAGGAGCCGTCTAGTCAGGTCTGAAATCCGACTCACGTAACTAAACATGAATAGCTTCAACTTGTTAGCCAAACGTAAATGTAGATTTTGGCACCGCCAGAGCGAAGGGTTTTATTTTATTTCATTTTTTTTTTTTTTTTCATGCTCTATGTGGAGTTCCCCGCGCTCGCGCTGAAGCCACGAAAAAAAAAAAAAAGCGAGAGAGAGACGGTCTGTTCAAAAATCTATCTCGCTGCTCCTTGACATGCTGTACACATAAAATCAATTTAACCCCAGCGAAATCCTGCGGAAGGTGCCGAATCGTATCAGACGCGGGGCTAAATTTACCACTTGGCAGCCGCGGGCGGCGAGCGGAGCCCCGAGATTTCGACAGTAAAAATAAAGTCCTGTTCTGCGTATAATTTACAGCTTACACAGATCTCGCCCCGTGGCCCCCGTACGGGAGGATTTGTATAACATAAAACAACAAAGTCGTTAATTTCCACGTGAAAGACATAGTCGGCGCTTTCACTAAGTTTTACACTGTGCAAATAAAAAAAAAAAAGCGCGATGGGCCCGTCTCTCTCTCCCGCGCACCTGGAGCGAGTTTGGCTCCCGAGCAGACTTTATTTTTGTAGCTTCTAGATGGGTAGATTCTATTTCTGGTCGGCGAGTCGCTCAGTCGATACATTTTATCTTTTTTTTTTTCAAATGATGCCGGCTTGGCGGACCGAGCGGGAGTTGAGTGAATTGACAAAAATTTGCCAGTTGTCCCAAAGGAGCATCAGGTAGGCCCTGGTGAAGTTGATGGATTTTACTTTGGCAAAATTGTAAAATTTAAGTAAAGACAATACCTTTCACTGGCTCCAACATGGCATCATACTACCACATGTATGTCGCCATGTTGGCGCCAGAAACACAGAAAATTGTATTGAATACTGACCATATTTTTCCTTTCCTGGCTTCCGTTCAGGATTGGGCTGGAGACGAAGACTGGATCGGCAGTGGCATCGCTAGGGGGTGGCTTTTGGGGCTATAGCCCGGAATCTGGGGCCCAAAGCCCCGAGTCTCTGCAGGGGTCCCCAAGGGGAGGGGAGGCTCTGTGGGGACCCTGATGTAAGTGGGGGGCTCTCTGGGGACCCTGATTTAAGGGGGAGACTCTCTGGGGACCCTAATGTAAGGGGGGCTCTCTGGGGACCCTGATGCAAGGGGGAAGGCTTTCTGGGGATATATACACACACACACACACACACATATATATTATATACATGTGTATGCCCGCCCAAGCATATGACTTTCTTTACTACGCTGCTATGAGCTCTAGCCCCAGATCTTTTGTAGACCTAGCAATGCCCCTATGGATCGGTATCTAGTTGTTGGTAGGTGGCTACGTGGGAAGTGAGGAACAAATCACTTCCAGTGGGTTGAACCCAACGGTGGATGGTGGTGGTGGACCCCCCTTTGAGGCTTGGGCTGCTGCCTTTCTGGTTCAAACCGTGTAGTTGTTTCAGCGAGAAGCTGAGATGGAAGGCGTGCCCAGCATCCAGAAGGATGCAACTCTTAATGTGGGGTCCAAAAAAATTGTATTGAAAGGTTAAAACATGGATATGAACCCAACGTGTTTCAGAGGGTTGGACTCACCCTTCTAGTTGTTGGTAGGTGGCTAAGTGGGCAGTGAGGAACAAATCACTTCCAGTGGGTTGAACCCAACGGTGGATGGTGGACTTCCCTTTGAGGCTTGGGCTGCTGCCTTTCTGGTTCAACCGTGTAGTTGTTTCAGTGAGAAGCTGAGATGGAAGGAGTGTCCAGCATCCAGAAGGATGCAACTCTTGATGTGGGGTCCAAAAAAAATGTATTGAAAGGTTAAAACATGGCTATCAACCCAACGTGTTACAGAGGGTTGCACTCACCCTTCTTCAGGGCTGTCCGTGTGTATTTATGGGTGGGGAAGGGTCCAGGAGTGGTTTCCACATTCCGAGCTTCCAATTGGCATTGTGCAAACTTGCGATGATGCTGTATTTGCATGCATTCACATCATCACAAGCCAATTGGAAGCTCGGAATGAAAAAAAAATCACTCCATAACCCACTCCCACCCATAAATACATACAAACAGCCCTAAAGAAGGGGGAGTCCAATCTCCCGAAATGCATTGACTTAATGTACATGTTTTGCCCTTTCAATAAACGTTTTTTGTGAACCCTACATCAAGAGTTTTAATTTTCTGAACGCTGGGCACTCCTCTCTCACCCAAGTCTTCTCGTTGAAACAACCAAGCCGTTGTACCAGAAAAGTTGGAAGCCCAAGCCCCCCAGGGGGGGGTTTACCTTTGGGGATCATCCCACTGGAAGTGATTTCTTCCTCTCTGCCCATGTAGCCACCTACCAACCACTAGATACCGATCTAGTCAGCCTAGTGCAGTCTCCAGCCCAAACATGGAAGGAAGCCAGGAAAGGAAAATTACGGTAAGTATTTGATACAATTTTCAGTTTTCCTTGGCATCAGCATGGCATTAGACATATGGTAGTATGCTGCCATGGATTGGCACCAAGAAATTAAAATTCTTGTAAGTATTTGATATAATTTTCCATTTTCCTGGCACCAATATAGCAGCATAAATGGTGGTGGTTTGCTGCCATGGATTGCCACCAGGAATGGAACATTTTGGTAAATGTTTGATGCAATTTTCTGTTTTCCTAATGCCAACCCATGGCAGCATACATGTGATAGAGCGCTGCCTTGGATTTGCACCAGGAAAGGAAACATACAATTCAATGTTTCCTTTCCTGGTGCCAATCCAAAGCAGTGCACTATGACATGTACGCTGCCATATTGGCACCAGTAAAACAGAAAATTGCATCAAACATTTACCAAAATGTTCCTTTCCTGGTGGCAATCCATGGCACCACACCACCACCATTTATACTGCTATATTGTTTCCTTTCCTGGTGCCAATTGATACAATTTTCCATTTTCCTTGGCACCAACATGGCAGCATACATGTGGTAGTATGCTTTTCATAGATTGGGACTAGGATTGGCAAGAGAAATTATGGTAAGTATTTGATATATTCAACAACTGTCATTTAGTTCTGCTGACCCTAAACACGTTTCCTTACACCCTATTATCAACAGCCAATCGGCAGCAGCTGACGGGAGTTTGGAAATCATGGCAGAGATTGGAATATGCAATTTTCTCATCAAAAGTGGGATGTGTCATGTGATCTATCATCAACTGTCATTTTCTGCTGACTCTAAACAGGTTTCCTTATATCCTATTATCAACTACCAATCTGCAGCATGTGGCAGATGTTTAGAAATCGTGATACAGATTGGGATATGCAATTTTTTTCACCAACAGTTGGATGTGTCATGTGATCTCTCAGTAACTGCCGTTTATGGTCCACACAACCGTAATTTATGCTGACTCTAAACAATTTTCCCTATATCCCATTATCAATCATCAGATGTTTAGAAATCATGACACAGACTAGGTCTGGGATATGCAAATTTTCTCACCAACAGTGGGTGTGTCATGTGATCTCTCAGCAACTGTCATTTATACTGACCCTAAACATGTTTCCTTATATTTTATTGCCAACTGCCAATCTGCAGCAGCTGGATATGCAATGTTCTCATCAACAGTGGGATGTGCCATGTGATCTCTCAGCAACTGTCATTTATGCCTAACACAACTGTAATTTATGCCCAACACAACTGTCATTTATGCCCAACACAATTGTCATTTGTGCCTAACACAACTGTCATTTATGCCTAAGACAACTGTCCTTTATGCCCAACACAACTGTCATTTATGCCCAACACAACTATCATTTATGCCCAACTCATCTGCATTTATGCCCAACACAACTGTCATTTATGCCCAACACAAATGTCATTTATGCCCAACACAACTGTAATTTATGTCCAACACAACTGTCATTTATGCCCAACTCATCTGCATTTATGCCCAACACAACTGTCATTTATGCCCAACACAACTGTCATTTATGCCCAACACAACTATCATTTATGCCCAACTCATCTGCATTTATGCCCAACACAACTGTCATTTATGCCCAACTCATCTGCATTTATGCCCAACACAACTATCATTTATGCCCAACTCATCTGCATTTATGCCCAACACAACTGTCATTTATGCCCAACACAAATGTCATTTATGCCCAACACAACTGTAATTTATGTCCAACACAACTGTCATTTATGCCCAACTCATCTGCATTTATGCCCAACACAACTGTCATTTATGCCCAACACAACTGTCATTTATGCCCAACACAACTATCATTTATGCCCAACTCATCTGCATTTATGCCCAACACAACTGTCATTTATGCCCAACACAAATGTCATTTATGCCCAACACAACTGTCATTTATGTCCAACACAACTGTCATTTATGCCCAACTCATCTGCATTTATGCCCAACACAACTGTCATTTATGCCCAACACAACTGTCATTTAAGCCTAACACAACTGTCATTTATGCCCAACACAACTGTCATTTATGCCCAACACAACTGTCATGTATGCCTAACCCAGCTGTCATGTATGTCCAACACAGCTGTCATTTATGCTGACCCAAAACAAGCTTCTCTATATCTCATTATTGACTGTCAGTCGGTACACAAAGGCCGTCATCTGCCTCACACTTTTTACTCCACCGCTATTGGATATTTTATTGTGTAACTTTATTTTGGCTCATACAGTGAGCGCCGGAGGAACCCAGGAACATCCATTTCCCGATCGCTCCTGCGACTAATGACCCCGGAAGCGACGTGTATTATGTCACTCCTGGGGTCACAGCTGTCATTCCCTGTCTAGTGTTGCTGAAGAGGACGCAGCTATTCAAGCACAATCCCTGCTTGAATAGCTGCATTGGAGAGCTGGGAAGACATAAACCCCCAATGTCTCCATAAAGGGGACCTGTCACCTAACCATGCTGTCACATAGAAATAGGGATAATTAAGTTTATTAAAAAAAAATCTATAAAAACGTGTAAAAAAAAAAAAAAAAGAAAGAAAGAAAGAAAGAAAGAAAATAATGTTGTAAAGCACCCCATCACCACTGCACAAACCCCATATAAAAAGGACAGCATAGGGTGAGCATGTGTGTGTGAACAATAAATGCGCCATACATTGCGAGGTATCGTTGCGAACATCAGAGTGAGATCATAATTCGTGGCTAGCTCTAAGCTGAAAACCTGCAAAAGAGGTTGAAGTGTTGCCCTTAGAAACTGTATAGGTACCATAGTTTTTTGTGATTAAATAATATAAAAATAATATAGATAACATAAATAAATAGTATGAATAAATAATATGAATTAATATAACATAAATAAATAGTATAAATAAGTAATATAAAATAATATAACATAAATAAATAGTATAAATAAATAATATAAAATAATATAACATAAAAAAATAGTATAAATAAATAATGTGAATTAATATAACATCAATAAATAGTATAAATAAATAATATAAAATAATATAACATAAATAAATAGTATGAATAAATAATATGAATTAATATAACATAAATAAATCGTATAAATCAATAATATAAAATAATATAACATAAATAAATAGTATAAATAAAGAACATAAAATAATATAACATAAATAAATAGTATAAATAAATAATATGAATTAATATATCATAAATAAATAGTATAAATAAATAATATAAAAGAATATAACATAAATAAATAGTATAAATAAATAATTTGAATTAATATAACATAAATAAATAGTATAAATAAATAATATAAAATAATATAACATACATAAATAGTATGAATAAATAATATAAAATAATATAACATAAATAAATAGTATAAGTAAATAATATAAAAGTATATAATGTAAAATAAATAATATACAAACCTCGTCAACTCTTTTCTACCCTAATTTCTTACTTCACCCGTTAACTGCCTCCACCCACCAACTTGCTTATTACCCAGAAAATTGCCATTCACTTCAAAAACATAATCGACACAATTCGTGATGAGATATCCAGTGTCCAGCTTCCTCCCCCAACCAACACACCAAGTACAACATCACACTCAACACTTTCCTCCTTCAGCCCTGTTACCACTGAGGAGGTTGCCAAACTCCTTTCCACAGCCCACCTCACCACATGTCCCCTGGACCCTGTCCCCTCGCAACCCACATCTTCAACCTCTCCCTCTCTTCTGGCACCTTTCCCTCTTCCCTTAAACATGCACTGGTTACCCCCATAGCCCCATACTTAAAAAAACCCTCACTGGACCCCACCTGTTTGAATAACTTAAGACCCATCTCCCTGCTCCCATTTGCCTCCAAGCTTCTTGAACGCCTTGTCCACAGCCGTATGAGTTGCTACCTCACTGACAACAACCTTCTCGATCCCATACAGTCCACCAACAACATTCCACTGAAACTGCCCCACTAAAACTTACCAACGACCTACTAACTGCTAAAAACCAATGGCCAGTACTCCATAGTCATACTCTTAGACCTTTCTGCTGCCTTTGACACAGTTGACCATCCACTCCTTCTCAATAAACTCCACTCCCTTGGCCTCCGCGACTCTGCTTATTCCTGGTTCTCCTCCTGCCTATCTCAGTGCACTTTCAGCGTCACATACAACAACATCTCCTCCGCTCCTCTTCCCCTTTCTGTTAGGGTACCCAAAGGCTCTCTGGTTGGGCCCCTCATATTCTCTCTCTATACCTCTTCCCTGGGCCAGTTGATAACCTCCCATGGCTTCAAATACCTCCTCTATGCTGACAACACCCAGATCTATCTCTCGACTCCTCAACTCACCACCTCAATCTCCTCACGCATCACAAACCTACTGAGCAACATATCAGTTATGGATGTCACACCACTTCCTCAAACTCAACCTTTCGAAGACTGATTTAGTAAAATATCCTCCTCCCCATGACTTTACCATTGAGATCAACGGCACAACCATTGGTCCCTCCACACATGCCAGGGTGCTGGTTGTAATCCTAAACTCTGATCTCTCCTTCAGCCCCCACATCCAATCCCTAGCTACATCTTGCAGCCTTATTCTCGGCAACATTTCCAGAATTTGTCCCTTGCTAACTAACGAGACCACATGACAACTTATTCACTCCTTGGTTATTTCCCGTCTCGACTACTGCAACTCCCTCCTCACTGGCCTACTCTTACACAGGCTATCCCCCTTCAGTCTATCATGAATGCTGCTGCCAGACTAATCCACCTTCTGTGACTACTGCTCCTCTTTGCCAATCTCTCCACTGGCTTCCCCTACTCCACCATATAAAATTCAAAATACTAACCACAACATACAAGGCCATCCACAACATCGCCCCCAGCTACATCACCAACCTCATCTGCAGATATCATTCAAATCGTCCTCTCTGCTCCTCCCAGGACCTCCTGCTCTCTAGCTCCCTTGTTACCTCCTCCCATGCTCGCCTTCAGGACTTCTCCAGAGCCTCTCCCATCCTCTGGAACCCCCTGTCCCAGTATGTCCGGTCAGCTCCTACCCTGTCCACCTTCAGGAGATCCCTGAAAACTCACTTATTCAGGGAAGCCTATCCCACCTCCACCTAAGAACTGTACTTGAGTCACCTCCATCAGATCATCTCTGCAGCTATTACCTTTTGTACTACCTCCCTTTAGAATGTAAGCTCTACGAGCAGGGCCCTCCTATTCCTTCTGTAACGAAATGTATTGTAATTATACTGTTCACCCTTTTTATAGTAAAGCGCTGTGTAAACAGTTGGCGCTATATAAATCCTGTATAATAATAATATAAAATAATATCATAGAACATAAAAAAAACAATATAAATAAGTAATATAAAATAATATAATATAAATAAATAATATAAATAAATAATATAAAATAATATAATATAAATAAATAATATGAATAGATAATATAAAATAATATGATATAAATAAACAATATAAATAAATAATATAATATAATATAATATAATATAATATAAAATATTATGACCACGACACCATCTGCCTGGCGTGTGCCTGTGTGGGTTTCCTCTGGGTACTCCGGTTTCCTCACACACTCTAAAGACATGCTGGTAGGTTAATTGGATCCTGTCTAAATTGGCCCTAGTATGTATGAATGTGTGTTAGAGACCTTAGGTTGTAAGCTCCTTGAGGGTAGGGACTGATGTGAATGTACAATATATATGTAAAGTGCTGCGTAAATTGACAGCACTATATAAGTACCTGAAATAAATAAAATAAAAAATTATAGCATAATATAAATAAATAATATAAAATAATATAATATAAATAAAAATATATATAAAAACATAATATAAATAAATAATATGAATAAATAATATAAAATAATATGATATAAATAAACATTATAAATAAATAATCTAATCTAATATAAAATAATATGAAATAAACAATATAATACAGCATAATATAAAATAATATGATATAAATACAATAATATAAATACATAATATAAAATAATATAAATAAATACATAATATAAAATAATATGATATAAATAAACAATATAAATAATCTAATATAATATAAAATAATATGAAATAAATAAACAATATAATATAGCATAATATAAAATAATATGATATAAATTAAATAATATAAATACATAATATAAAATAAGATAAATAAATAATATAAAATAATACAATATAAATAAACATTATAAATAAATAATCTAATCTAATATAAAATAATATGACATAAACAATATAATACAGCATAATATAAAATAATATGATATAAATACAATAATATAAATACATAATATAAATACATAATATAAAATAGGATAAATAAATAAATAAATAAATAATATAACATAATATGATATAAATAAACAATATAAATAATATAATATAATATAAAATAATATGAAATAAATAAACAATATAATATAGCATAATATAAATAAATAATATGATATAAAAAAATATAAATAAATAATATAAAATAGTATAAATAAATAATATAAAAGAAACCATACTACCCTAAATAACCTCCACACCCCCAAAAAATCTTTTTAAATAATGAGAAAAATATATATATATATTTTTTAAACAGACTGCAGAATGGGGAATTGATTTCTCTAACACAAACTACAAAACAGTAGAGTTAGCAGATAATTTAACCATAAAATATCAGCTTCAGATGGGCGGGTCATTCAAGAGTAGGGATGAGCTTCGTGTTCGAGTCGAACCCATGTTCGACTCGAACATCGGCTGTTCGCCCGTTCGCCGAATTGCGAACGATATGGGCCGTTCGCGCTAAATTCGTGTGGCGCGTCACGGCCCATAATTCACTGCGGCATCGCAGTGCATTGCTGGCTGATGATTGGCCAAGCATGCACTATGACCCGCATGCTTGGCCAATCACAGCGCCGTCAGTAGAGAGAGCTGTAATTGGCCAAAGCCAGGGTGGCTTTGGCCAATTATGGCTCAGGGGATTTAGTACACACCCCACACTATATAAGGCCGTCTGCACGGCGGCCCTGTGTAGTGTGTGTTCCGGTGTGCTGAGAGATAGAGAGAGAGAGAGACAGTGTCATTTGATTTGAGTTAGATAGATTAGGCAGAACAGTCAGTCAGTTAGCTGCACTTACAGTGTATTGTGTATATATATGCATCCCAGGTGTTGCATATATATATATATACACTGTATTCAGTTTAGCTAGATCCGTTCCTGTTATCTTCTATCTAGACTATTTACATTTAATGCAGTGCGTCCTGCTCACAGTGTTCAGCTAGATCCGTTCCTGCTATTTACATTTAGTGCAGTGCGTCCTGCTCACAGTGTTCAACTAGATCCGTTCCTGCTATTTACATTTAGTGCAGTGCGTCCTGCTCACAGTGTTCAGCTAGATCCGTTCCTGCTATTTACATTTAGTGCAGTGCGTCCTGCTCACAGTGTTCAGCTAGATCCGTTCCTGTTATTTACATTTAGTGCAGTGCGTCCTGCTCACAGTGTTCAGCTAGAGCCGTTCCTGCTATTTACATTTAGTGCAGTGCGTCCTGCTCACAGTGTTCAGCTAGATCCGTTCCTGTTATCTTCTAGACTATTTACATTTAGTGCAGTGCGTCCTGCTCACAGTGTTCAGCTAGATCCGTTCCTGCTATTTACATTTAGTGCAGTGCGTCCTGCTCACAATGTTCAGCTAGATCCGTTCCTGTTATCTTCTAGACTATTTACATTTAGTGCAGTGCGTCCTGCTCACAGTGTTCAGCTAGATCCGTTCCTGTTATCTTCTAGACTATTTACATTTAGTGCAGTGCGTCCTGCTCACAGTGTTCAGCTAGATCCGTTCCTGTTATCTTCCTACTGACAGGCAGGCTTGTCTGGTTACAGTATATAAAGCTACCTGAAGAAAATTACAGGTGTTCTATTTGATCCTATTAGTACCACGGTCAGGCAGCTAGACTATTTACATTTAGTACAGTGCGTCCTGCTCACAGTGTTCAGCTAGATCCGTTCCTGTTATCTTCCTACTGACAGGCAGGCTTGTCTGGTTACAGTATATAAAGCTACCTGAAGAAAATTACAGGTGTTCTATCCCAGCTTAGTGCAGCTACAGGCCATGACCTGTGAAGGACTTAAAGCCCCAGTCCCCTTAACCACCCCTTTAGACATGATCAAAACCCCTCCACTTCACCCCACAAAAGACGTGACAAGGTGCTGGAGTAAATGGCCTTGACGGCCTTTTATTAACAAAATATAAAATTAAATAAATAACATTTTAAATAACTTTTTACTAATAAACTTTATCAGTACTTATTAGGGTCTAGGAGGGGAACCCACCCACAGGTCACTGTAAAAACTTTGTAAAAAACTTTTTGGTCTCCAGTCGCAAACCCCAGACTGTGAGACAGTACACAACCTTCCCCAGTGACCTAACTTTACCCCTTCCGGGTTAACACCTCGTAACCGGAAGGTACATAACAAAGCCCATATTACATATGGGTACCAACCATGTAAAAACACCATAACATGAATCTCCTCCTCACAGACCCAAACCACTGCCCAAGCTGACTCCATATTCTCATGTTGAAAATAAAATAAGCACACAAGGGAGGGTGGGTGGGAATCTTTTCCCCGTCGCTCACCACTGACGTCACTTCCCCCTTCTTCCTCCTAATCTTCTCAAACTTCCTATTCCGTTACAGCCACTCCCCCTTTTTTCTTAAAGGGGAAACAGCGTACGACAGCGTGACTGTGCAGTCCGCACATGTCATGCTGTCCCTGCGCTGATACCCTTCAGTCCTCTGCTCCGGGACCTCCTTGACCTGTGAAGGACTTAAAGCCCCAGTCCCCTTAACCACCCCTTTAGACATGATCAAAACCCCTCCACTTCACCCCACAAAAGACGTGACAAGGTGCTGGAGTAAATGGCCTTGACGGCCTTTTATTAACAAAATATAAAATTAAATAAATAACATTTTAAATAACTTTTTACTAATAAACTTTATCAGTACTTATTAGGGTCTAGGAGGGGAACCCACCCACAGGTCACTGTAAAAACTTTGTAAAAAACTTTTTGGTCTCCAGTCGCAAACCCCAGACTGTGAGACAGTACACAACCTTCCCCAGTGACCTAACTTTACCCCTTCCGGGTTAACACCTCGTAACCGGAAGGTACATAACAAAGCCCATATTACATATGGGTACCAACCATGTAAAAACACCATAACATGAATCTCCTCCTCCTCACAGACCCAAACCACTGCCACCGCACGCAAGGGGTAAAGCCTTACCCTTGCGCGCACCTCCAAACCCTCAAAGCACGCTGTACCCCATCCTGCAATCCTAACGCCCAAAGGTCGGTACCTACTTCAGTAAGGTGCACCCCATCACTCCTCAGGTATCTCCACGTATCCACCTCCAACTCTCTATGTCGTATGGTGACCCCCCATTACGCATAACGAACCTGCTAACTTCCTTGTTTACCTTAACTCGGGCCCTGTCAACCTTTTTATCAGACAGCGCCCACCGCCATGTCGTCCTCCCCACCATATCTGACCACACTATCACCATGCCAGGAAATGATGCCTGTAAGCGTAAGAAATCGCACTTGATGTCTCGTATCAGATCCCTCATGGACCTAACCCCCATGTCGTTCCCCCCCACATGCAGCACTAACACATCCGGTGCCCTGTCCCAACGAGCAAATTTGTGGACCTCTGACCTTACCCTGTTCCACAGCATGCCCGGAAGCCCGATCCACCTGACCCGTGCCTCCTGTCTCGGGATACCTAGTTGCCTACCATTCGGCCGAACGTCGGCCCTTTTTGCCCCCCAGAAAACGAAGGAGTGGCCCAAAATCCAAACCAGGGGAACCGAGCAACCTGTAAAGCAAGATTGACGACAAACAATAAGTACCCCCAACCTTACAACTCTATCCCCTAACTGAAAAAACCTTCCCAACCCCAGCCTACAATAACTGTGGACGTATATAAAGCTTAAATCTGTCTGAGTCCCACCTGCCAATGCGCTTCACTGTTTCAAAACTGAGCCCCGCCCTGGCCGCCTCTGTAGCAGCTCCTATGCGGAAAGAGTGGGATGAGTACCTGGCAGGGTCGTGACCGGCCGCCGATAAACATTTTTTGAATACTGCTGCAAATTGAAATTTCGACAAGGACGATCCATCTGCATGAATCAAAAAGGGGCCCGGTAATCGCGGACGCCTATCCCTGAACCATGCCACCGCTGCTACCGGACAAATGTGGGACCCCGCAATCCGGAAAACTTCCAATTGCGCTCCCTTCCCAATCTGATCAGTTTTAGACCTTTTAATCCATATCCTAACCGAATCAGTCGAAAACTCCAGGTCATCGCATTGCAGCCCCCCTGTGGCCCGTTTGGACGGGCTGACCAATTCACTTACCCGTAACGCCCCGAAAAACGCTAAGGCAAAAGCCGCCCGGAATAACGCGCTTTCAAACTCAGAACTACAAATAAACGAAACCTGGCGAAATAGGCCGTGTAAAATGTCAAACGACACTGGGCGTCGACCATCACTCTTCCTATGCTCCTTCCTGTAGCCTTTCACTGCTTGTTTCACCCAGAAGTCTTTTGTGTGGTCGCGAAGCCCTTGCAACTTAAAAAGAAAGGCCAAACCTGCCAGTTTCCTATCGATGGCAGCTGCCGAGATGCCCCTCTCAAAACCCATATTAATGAAATAAAGAATCGCCTGCGGAACCTCCCGGCCCACAGGGTCTATTTTCAGCCCATTTAAGCATGCCAGCCAGTCTTGCCATACCTTGGAATAAGCGTCCCAAGTGGCCTTACTCACGGAGTGCTGAATCCACCTTGCCACGTTCCCAAGGCAACCTTCCATATCCAGTCCGGGCAGGTAACCCCCTGCTGCTCCGCGTCTGGTGCCAACTCCCGAAACCTGTCCCACTGAAAACGAGACAGTGCATCAGCTAAAGTGTTCTCAACCCCTGGCAAGTGTACAGCGTAGATGAAAACATTCAATTTCAAACAGCGCAATACTAAATACCTCAGCAACCTGACCACTGGCATGGACTTTGCTGACAAACGGTTAATCACCTGGACAACGCCTAAGTTGTCACAGTTGAGCCGCACTTTCAGGTTACGGAAAGACTCCCCCCAAATTTCCATTGCCACCACAATTGGAAACAGCTCCAGTAGCACCAGGTTCTTCAAGAACCCAGCCTCCACCCAAGTAAGGGGCCAGCGGGCCGCGCTCCAAGATCCTTGGAAAACAGCCCCATAGCCCGTAGAGCCGGCCGCATCCGTAAATAATTCCAGGTCCCAATTACTGATGGGGCCTGACATCCAAAGAGCCCGCCCGTTGAATGATTCCAGAAATGCATACCATACCTGCAAGTCCTCCCTATGGTCGCTGTTAAGCGTCACAAAGTGATTAGGGGCGGAGACCCCTGCAGTCGCTGCCGACAACCGCCGGCAAAAGACCCTGCCCATGGGAATTATTCGGCAAGCAAAATTTAGCTTGCCCAATAACGATTGTAGCTGCCTCAATTGCACCTTACGCTTCCCAATGGTGCCACGCACCTCTGCCTTGAGCGCTTCAAGCTTGTCCAACGGCAGGCGGCACTCCATTCCCATGGAATCTACCTCAATTCCCAGGAAAACAATATTGGACGAGGGGCCCACTGTTTTTTCCGGCGCTAATGGGACACCGAAACGCTCTGCTATGTGCTGTAACGTGCCCAATAAGACTGCACAGATGTTGGAACCAGCAGGGCCAACACAAAGGAAGTCATCCAGGTAGTGGATGACTGAATTGATACCAGAAACGTCCCGTACCACCCATTCCAGAAACGAACTGAACTTTTCAAAGAAAGCGCAGGAGATGGAACACCCCATCGGGAGGCAGCGATCTACATAGTACGCCCCATCCCATATGCAGCCTAGCAAACGGAAACTTTCCGGGTGAACTGGCAAAAGCCGAAAGGCAGATTCAATATCTGCTTTCGCCATGAGTGACCCCCGGCCGTAGCGACGGACCCATGATATCGCTGCATCAAATGAAGTGTACGTAACTGCACACTCCTCCGGGGCAATCGAATCATTGACTGAACCACCCTTCGGAAAAGAAAGGTGGTGAATCAACCTGAATTTATTTGGCTCCTTCTTTGGAACCACTCCCAATGGGGATACAACCAATCCCGGAAGTGGGACTAAAGTGAAAGGGCCGGCCATGCGCCCTAACTGTATTTCCTTTTCCAATTTCTCTGACACCACCGTCGGATGCATGAGGGCCGAGCGTAAATTTTTTGCTATGGGAGGTGCAGCTTCCAAAGAGCACGGTATCTTGAAACCGCTTGTGAAACCTGAATCTAATAGCTGGGCCGCACTTTTATCAGGGTACCTATTGAGGAAAGGTCGCATCCTTTCCACCCGCACCGGCGTCGTCCCTCTTGTTCGCAGACTCTCCGCCACGCCCCTTACCTCTTCTAAAGCACTTTGACAGTGCGTGAGAGCCCCCGCAACCGGAGCATGTATGCTTGAAGCGACAGTTTGTTCCGAACTTACAGGTGCCCTCATTAAACTGCCAGCAGAAGCCCCATTTCTTCTCGGTCGGTTGTCCTGGAGCAGCGTTACCTCCGACCCCTGCCTGAAAAAACTGGTTCGGAGCCCTCGCAGCGGTCATAAGTTTCATCCACAAGCTGATATCCTTATGATCCCAGCGTAGTGAAGGTCTGACGGCCATCCGTTGCCTGAACTGCTCGTCGTATCGCAGCCATGCCACTCCGCCGTATGTCCGATGCGCCTCACTAATGGCATCCAAATAAACGAATAAGGCTGAGCAATGTTCGGGGGACTTTTCCCCAACCACACTCGCCAAGATAGCGAATGCCTGCAGCCAATTGGAGAAAGTGCGCGGAATCAGCCTATATCGGCGTTTTTCCTCGTCCTCTTTCTTACGCTCTTCCGGTTTCACTCTGTCCAGATTGAATTTCTCTAACGGGAGCAATGTGAATATCTCCACATATTCTCCTTTCCAAATCTTTTCCTTCACTTCCGTTTTGAGGTGGGCCCCCAATGGGCCTTCAAAACAGACATAGACCTCGCTCTTTGCGGAGTCTGCCAACCTGACTGACTCCGCCTTCTTTTCTCCTGTTTTATCCTGGCTGTCCGGCACCGAAACGCTGGTTGATGGTCCAATCGGGTCAATCGTCGCCGTCCCAGCTCCACTTGCCGGTGCAACCGAATCTACGCTAACCGCGGCCGTTGATGTAGGCGCCCTCACCGCAGCCGCCTCTCTTACCTGCGGCGTCGCCCACGCCCGCGCCGGTGCCGACTTGTCCCCCGTCGTCGGCTCAAAGCGCTGTACTAAATCCCGCAAACCAGCCAATAAATCCTGCAGGCCTGTACTGCTCGCCCCCTCTCGTGACTCACTTGGTTGTTCTGCGGGCGGCCTAACCACACTCCCCCCTGCCAAATTACCACCCCCCGGGGAACCCCCTTTCCTGCCTTGCTCTAATAACTTTGCTAACAAAGAAGTAATGGATAAATTAGAGCTGCACTCACCGGGCTGCCCAGGACTGGGCCCACCAGCCGCCACTCCGGAATCCACCGCTGACGCGTGTCCCTGGTCCTCGTCCCTCTCTGACCCGGACAGCTCCCCTTCCGATCTGTCGCTGACCTCATCTGGACGGACGACCATGGGCTGCACTCCAGAGGGACCCGCTCTGGCTGCTGGGGGTCTGCGCTGCTGCTCTCGTCCTGTTCTTTGCGATGTAACGCCAGACCCGTGACCAGTCCGCCTGGATGGACTTCTGCGCTGCCGCCCGGACTGGGCCTCCGCTGTACTCCCTCCGCCTCTGCTCACCAACGACACCGTGCTCTTTACGGTCCTTCCTCTGGACGGTGCAGGGCTGCTGGCCGCCTCGGCCACCTGGCCAGCCCCCCGATTAACAGATGACGAACGCCGTCCGCACAGGTCGCTCGAAGCCCCCTGCGACTCACCAGCCGACTGCCCCTGGTATCTGCGACGAGCTGAGGGGGGGGAACCGTGGGTTGCTCTGGTCTCTCCCGTCCCTGCACTCCGGCCCCTCCGCTGTGTCCTCTTGCCGTCACCTCTTTTGGTTACTCGAGCCTGCTGATCACTGGGGGGCGGCTGGATCGATCCTCCTCTGTCCTTCTGCTGTGGCCCCTGACCCCTGGGAGCAGGGTCAGGGCTGAAGCGCTCTGGCGGCCTGGAACGGCGTGCACGTGGAGCCTCCATGGCCCCCCCGCTCGTAGTAGCTGTGTCCTCCGACCGGATGGCTGCCAACTGAGCCTGCAGCCAGTCCGCCCCTTGTGCTGCCGCCGCTGCTCTGAGCTGTGACACTATCATCTCCGCCGTTAGATCAGCCATTATAGGGATGGTCAGTGGAGCGATGGGAGCGCGTGTAGAATCTTTTCCCCGTCGCTCACCACTGACGTCACTTCCCCCTTCTTCCTCCTAATCTTCTCAAACTTCCTATTCCGTTACAGCCACTCCCCCTTTTTTCTTAAAGGGGAAACAGCGTACGACAGCGTGACTGTGCAGTCCGCACATGTCATGCTGTCCCTGCGCTGATACCCTTCAGTCCTCTGCTCCGGGACCTCCTTTAGTATGTCTGGAAGGCCAAGAAGGAGAGGCAGACAGTCACAAGCCAATAAGAGAGGGCAAGCAGGCTCTGTGTCTAGTGCTGGTCGTGGAGACGGTGCATCCTCATCAGCACGTGGCCATGGGACACGCTTGGCCTTTTTTTCGGCAGCTGGCCGTGTTGAGGCGCAACATGCGGAAGACTTGGTCGAGTGGATGACCAAGCCGTCCTCATCCTCCTCATCCTCTCTCACCCATGCCCAGGGTGCTTTGTCTGGCAAAGCAGCGGCCTCTTCCCTCGGCTCAATGTCATCAGTGACTCCTTCCCTAGCTCCACCATGTCCTCATGAGGATTCCCTCGAACTGTTTGACCACAGTGTTGGGTACATGCTCCAGGAGGATGCCCAGCGTTTGGAAGGCTCTGATGACGATACTGAGCTCGATGAAGGCAGTAACGTGGGCACGGACAGAGGGGGTGCCCAAGAAGGACAGCAATCTGGCAGTCATGCTCCCCCTGCTGCAGCATACTGCCAGGTTTGCTCCAGTGATGAGGAGGGAGGGGATGATGAGGTCACTGACTCAACGTGGGTGCCTGATAGGAGAGAGGAGGAGGAGGAGGAGGAGGAGGCGGCGGCACATCACCAACGAGGCAGGATGCCCTCCAGGGGCCAGCCTAAGGGCAGCACATTGACTGCATCACACCCCAAAGCTCCACATGTGCAGGGCGCTGCAGTCTCTGCGCGTTATTCAAAAAGTTCTTTGGTGTGGGCCTTTTTTGAGACGAGTGCATCAGATCGCACCGCTGCTATTTGCAACATATGTCTCAAGCGTATCTCGCGTGGCCAAAACATCTCCCGCTTGGGTACCACATGCTTGACCAGACATATGTTGACCTGCCATGCAGTTCGTTGGCAAGCGTATCTAAAAGACCCACACCAAAGAACAAAGAGGATCTCTCCTTGCTCCTCATCAGCTGAGATTTCCAACCCCACTAGACCTTCAGTCCTCTCTGAGACCTGCAGTGAGAGGAATGAAGGTGTAGAATTAGGTGTGTCACAGCCAAGTACTTGTGGGCAATCTGCTTTTGGTACACCGACGTCAGATTGTACCAGGCAAATTTCCCTGCCCCAGCTGCTGCACCGCCGAAAGAAGTTTGCTCCCAGCCATCCACATGCCCAGCGGTTGAATGCTAGCTTGGCAAAATTGCTAGCACTTCAACTGCTGCCTTTTCAGTTGGTAGACTCTGCCCCCTTCCGTGAGTTTGTGGAATGTGCGGTTCCTCAGTGGCAGGTACCCAAACGCCACTTTTTCTCACGGAAGGCGATTCCGGCTCTCTACCGGCATGTGGAATGGCAATTTCCATGCCTCGCTGGACAGGGCGGTCAGCGGTAAGGTGCATATTACCGCTGACTCATGGTCCAGCAGGCATGGACAGGGACGTTACCTAAGTTTCACGGCGCATTGGGTGACTCTGCTGGCAGCTGGGAAGGATGCAGGACAAGGTGCAGTAGTGTTGGAGGTTGTTCCGCCACCACGCCTCCAAAATGCTGATTGTGACACACCTCTCTCCTCCACCCCCTCCTCTTCTTCTTCCTCCATGGCCTCTTCCTCGGAACCAGCGGTGCTCCGTAGGCGTTCAAGGGGCTACGCAAGTACGCAGGCCAAAAGATGCCATGCGGTGCTTGCTGGTGTGCTTGGGGGACAGGAGCCACACTGGGGCAGAGGTTCTGTCAGCTCTGCAGGGGCAGGTTCTGCAGAGGTGGTTGACGCCACGCCAACTTAAGGCAGGAATGGTGGTTTGCGACAATGGCACCAACCTCCTCTCTGCCCTCCGACAGGGACAAATGACCCATGTGCCCTGTTTGGCTCACGTCCTTAACTTGGTGGTGCAGCGGTTCTTGGGCAGGTACCTGGGCTTACAGGATGTCCTGAGGCAGGCCAGGAAAGTCTGTGTGCATTTCCGCCGGTCATATAATGCCAGTGCTCGGCTGACGGACCTCCAAAAGGAGTTTAACCTGCCCAAGAACCGCCTAATCTGTGACATGCCCACCAGGTGGAACTCAACGTTGGCCATGCTGCAGCGGCTGCACACGCAGCAGAGGGCCATCAATGAGTACCTGTGCGACCATGGCACCAGGACAGGGTCAGGGGAGCTTGGTTTTTTTTCCCCACGCCAGTGGGCCATGATCAGGGATGCATGCACTGTCCTGTCACCATTCGAGGAGGCCACGAGGATGGTGAGCAGTGACAGTGCATGCATCAGTGACACTGTCCCCCTTGTCCACCTGTTGGAGCACACGCTGCGTGCAATAATGGACAGGGCACTTGAGGCAGAACAGAGGCAGGAAGAGGAGGACTTCCTTAGCTCTCAAGGCCCCCTTTATCCAGACAGTGTTCCTGCGTGCCCGCCGATCACACAGGAAGAGGACGAGGAGGAAGAGGAGGAGGAGGAAGATTGTGTCAGTATGGAAGTGGAGCCTGGCACTCAGCATCAGCAGCAGTCTTTAAGGGATCAGTCCCAAGAAACACATGGACTTGTACGTGGCTGGGAGGAGGTGGCTGCGGACCATGTCGTTCTTAGTGACCCAGAGGACTCCGGACCGAATGCCTCAGCAAACCTACGCTGCATGGCCTCCCTGATCCTGCAAAGCTTGCGTAAGGATCCTCGTATTCGTGGTATCAAGGAGAAGGACCAATACTGGCTGGCAACCCTCCTTGATCCACGTTACAAGGGTAAGGTTGCGGACCTTATCTTGCCATCGCAGAGGGAGCAGAGGATGAAACATCTTCGGGAGGCCTTGCAGAAAGGTCTGTGCAACGCGTTCCCAGAGACTGGGAGGTTACAAACTCCTGTTTCTGGACAACGTGTTGCTGAGGCTTCGGTCAGTCAAAGAAGGAGCGGTGGAGAAGGTGGCCGTCTGACCGATGGGTTCAGACAATTTTTTGGTCCGCAGCCCCAAGGTATGATCGGTTCCAGCAACCATCGCCAGCGTCTGTTTTACATGGTGCAGGAATACCTAGGGGCAAGATCAGACTTGGACACCTTTCCCACCGAAAATCCTCTGGGTTACTGGGTCTTGAGGATGGATCACTGGCCAGAGCTTGCACAGTATGCAATTGAGCTACTGGCCTGTCCTGCATCCAGCGTTCTTTCGGAACGCACATTCAGTGCTGCTGGAGGCGTGGTAACCGATCACAGGGTGCGTCTGTCCACCGACTCGGTCGATCGGCTGACCTTCATAAAAATGAATGAGTCTTGGATCACCACCAGCTACCAAGCACCTGATGCTGATGTAACCGAATAATTTTTTTTGAAATCTCAGATCCCTTCAAAGACTGCCTATGCTGATGCTGAGTGACTATCCCTGAGTAATTATCCTCTTCCTCCTCAATCATCACACTGATAGCTTGTAAGAACATTTTTGGTTCTGGGCGCCACCACCAGTGCCTAAGTCACAATTTTTCAGCCCCTGTTTAACAGGGGCGTGTAATTACAATTTTTGATGTAATACTTTGCAGCAGGGCTCGTTCCTGCATTCCAACTAGAGTGTCTGTGAGGGGTTGCAGTGTTGTGGCACCAGCACCAGTGCCTAAGGCCCAATTTTTCTGCCCCTGTCTAACAGGGGCGTGTAATTACAATTTTTGATGCAATACTTTGCAGCAGGGCTCGTTCCTGCGTTCCAACTAGAGTGTCTGTGAGGGGTTGCAGTGTTGTGGCACCAGCACCAGTGCCTAAGGCCCAATTTTTCTGCCCCTGTCTAACAGGGGCGTGTAATTACAATTTTTGATGCAATACTTTGCAGCAGGGCTCGTTCCTGCGTTCCAACTAGAGTGTCTGTGAGGGGTTGCAGTGTTGTGGCACCAGCACCAGTGCCTAAGGCCCAATTTTTCTGCCCCTGTCTAACAGGGGCGTGTAATTACAATTTTTGAAGCAATACTTTGCAGCAGGGCTCGTTCCTGCGTTCCAACTAGAGTGTCTGTGAGGGGTTGCAGTGTTGTGGCACCAGCACCAGTGCCTAAGGCCTAATTTTTCAGCTCCTGTTCAACAGGGGCATGTAATTACAATTCTTGATCTAATATTTCACAGCAGGGCCCTGTGAGGGCTTACAGTGTTGTGGCCACAGCAACACCTAAGGCCCAAATTTCTGCTGAGTATATAGGGCAGGACCCTACTTTCAAACATCTAACTTACAAACGACTCCTACTTGCAAACGGAAGGAGACAACAGGAAGTGAGATAAAATCTACCCCTAGGAAGGGAAATTCTCTCCTGTAAGAGTTAATATGGGAAAACAATTTCTCCTTTCCACTGATGCTTTCCAATCCTTGTTCCAAACCCAAATTTTCAAAAAACATTTTTCATTGGGACAAAAAAGTGAGGTGAAATCTTCTGAAGAGGAGGAAAGACAGCAAAACAAATGTCACAGGGGTGATAACCCTTCCCTATGTTTTCCAAAAAGCTTAGAAAAGATTTTTTGGCTGGAGCTAAACACGTTAAAAATGTTCAAAATTACAAACAGATTCTACTTAACAACAAACCTACAGTCCCTGTCTTGTTTGCACCGCCTGTATACTGCTGTTCAGAGTATATAGGGCCTGGTGGCCCCACACCTTTCCTTATTTTAATTTGGGTGCGGGGTTCCCCTTAATATCCATACAAGACCCAAAGGGCCTGGTAATGGACTGGGGGGTACCCATGCCGTTTGTCTCACTGATTTTCATCCATATTGCCAGGACCCGACATGACATTAAAACCGCAAGCAGTTTTAAATGAGATTTTTTCCTTTAAAAATGACATTTGGTGCAGGGACTGTTCTAAACATGGGAAACACGCGTCACTTTACAGGCATACTATAGACACCCCCCAGGTACGATATTTAAAGGAATATTTCACTTTTTTTTTTTTACTTTAAGCATCATTAAAATCACTGCTCCCGAAAAAACGGCCGTTTTTAAAAGTTTTTTTTGCATTGATACATGTCCCCTGGGGTAGGACCCGGGTCCCCAAACCCTTTTTAGGACAATACCATGCAAATTAGCCTTTAAAATGAGCACTTTTGATTTCGAACGTTCGAGTCCCATAGACGTCAATGGGGTTCTAACGTTCGTGCGAACTTTCGGTCCGTTCGCGGGTTCTGGTGCGAACCGAACCGGGGGGTGTTCGGCTCATCCCTATTCAAGAGTAATGTGATGTTAGCACCTATAGTGTGGCGCAGTCCATTACAAATCCAATCGTTCCATAGCCGCACGCCTCCGGCGCTGTCTGACGATTCAGCCTAAATAAACGGCGCGGAGCCGGAATAAGAGGGGTTATTAAAACTGGCAAGAAAATCTAGAGATCGGCTCTGTATATTTGTTTTATAAATGTTTAACAATATTTTATCAAGTTGAAAGCCCACTCAGGGTGACAGCTCCCATTTGCGGGTGGTGGGGGAGGGGAGGCATTCGACGGAAAGTGTGCCGCGTGTTGAAACACGGAATTACAACAAGTCATTTGTTACAAGGAACGGGAACGACAATACCACCTCTGTTCCCCGGCCAGGCCTCAATCTGGGCTTAAAGAGACACCAACATTCGGCCCCCGTCTCCTATCATACCTTCCCGATCATCGGTGAAGGATCTGCTGGGACATCTTCTGCAATAACATAAAACAAATGCCGGTCCGTTCTTGGTGGAGGGGAAAAAAATAAAATATGGCAGCCTTTGTCTCACGTTGTCCATATTGGTGGTTCTCGACCCTTTTTTTTTTCAGTTACAGCATTCTTTGAAAATATGTTTATTCTTGAGGCACCCCAATCTAAAATCCCCCCCCCCTATTGTTGCCCTGAGGGATTTTATTTTGCTGGGGGGGCAGTTGTAGATGGGTGGGATCTACTGTTGATGGAAGGGTCCATTAATGCTGGCTTCTGGGAGATCTAGTGTTGCCGCTAGGTTCTATTGTTCCTGGGGCGGGTCTACAGTATTGTTTCTGGGGGGGGTATTTTGTTGTGGAGGGTCTATTGTTACTGGGGGGTTCTATTGTAGCTGGGAGTTTCTATTATTGCTGGGCGATCTGTTGTTGCTGGTGGGATCTATTATTGTTGGGGAGATCTATTGTTGCTGGATGATCTATTGTTGCCGGGGTAACCTATTGTTGATGGGGGGGGTTCTATTGCTTATGGGGGATCTATTGTTGTTGCTGGGAGATATATTGTTGCTGGGGGATCTATTGTTGCTGTGGGGGGGGGTCTATTGTTGTTGGCTGCAGAGGTCCTATTTTACTGCATTTCATTAGCAAATTTCATACAAACTAGGAAAAAATAGTATTTGGTTCTGTATTTTATTGTTGCTGGAGAATCTATTGCTGTTGGGGGGTCTTTTGTTGCTGGGATTGGTATATTGTTGAGGGGGATCTATTGTTGCTGGTGGTGTCTGTTTGTTGCTGAGGGGATCTATTGTTGCTGGAGAGATCTATTCTTGCCGGATGATCTATTGTTGCTGGGGGAAATTCTGTTGCTGGGAGATCTATTGTTGCTGGGAGATCTATTGTTGCTGGGAGATCTATTGTTGCTGGCTGCAGAGGACCTATTTTACTGCCTTTCATTAGTAAATTCCATACAAACTACTTAGTACCAAAAAATAACTCTTGGTTCTGTATTCTTGAAAAGGGGTAGTACTGGGAGGTGGGTAGGGGGTGGAACCAAGAAACGTTGCTAGGAGGTGGGCAGGGAGTGGAAACAAGGGGTGACCCAGAAGGGGGAGTACCTGTCCCTTTTCTCTGAGAAAAAAAGCCCTGCCCTTCACATCAGAGTCATCAGTTTCCCTCTTTCACATAGGAGTCCTCAGTCCATGCCAAGTAACCCCCCCCCCCCCCCTTTCACATCCAATTCCTCAGTACCTCTAAGTGCAGGGATGGTGGGAACCACCCATAATGGGCACAGCAGGTCTACAGACCTGGGAACTCAGCAAAGGGGTAATTGGAACCCCTCATAATGGGCACAGAAGATGTGTCAACCCAGGAAGTCAGGGCAGGGAGGGTAGGAACCCCCCATAATGGGCACAGCAGGTATACAGACCCAAAAACTGAGCGCAGGAATGGTGGGAACCCCTTATAATGGGCACAGCAGGTGTGCAGACCCAGAAACTCAGTACAGGGATGGTGGGAACCCCTCATAATGGGCGCAGCAGGTGTTCAGACCTGGGAACTCAGCACGGGGACGATTGGAACCCCTCATAATAGCCACAGCAGGTGCACAGACCTGGGAACTCAGCACAGGGTTGGTGAGAACTCCTCATAATAGGCACAGAAGATGTGTTGACCCAGGAAGTCAGGGCAGGGATGGTGAGAACCCCTCATAATGGCCACAGCAGGTGTACAGACATAGAAACTCAACACAGGGATGATGGGAATCCCTCATAATGGGCACAACAGGTGTGCAGACCTGGGAACTCAGTGCAGGGATGGTGGGAACCCCTCATAATGAACATTAAACACACTGGTGACAATGAACTGAAGACGGGTTGGAGAACACTGAACACAGCAGTGACAGCAGATTGAAGACTGCTGGGAGAATGTTGAACACAGCGATGACAACGGACGATGTAATTTGTACTTCTATTACAGCACCGGCTCTTTGACAAATGACTCCCAGGCTCCATTCCCATTCAGATCAGTTGCCGCAAGCAAAACACACAGAGTCAGACAATCGTCTCGGAAGAAACGTCACATCTGCTATTTCCATTTTCTCCACAGATGTGCATAAAAGATCAATATATCACAGGCCCCTAAAAAACTGCTTTCCAATGAAACATATGCAAAACGTGGACGGAGAATGGTTCCACCATAATGGCTCCAGACGTTCCTGTAATAACATTCACTTGCTGTCCGCCCTCTGCAGAGGAAACAAATTAACTGAGTAATTAATTCATATCAAAGTCTCCAGCCAGAGACTCTTGATGTGCTTTAGCAGCCAGACTTTCGCTATGGCCTACATTTCTTATTTCAAGAGATTTGGCATGAGGTTCTCCTAAGGTGGACAGTGAATGAGATTGTCACAGGTTTCCTTATCTACACTGGTAACGTTACAGGCAGAAAAGACACAAAATAATGCAGTTGTGTGTTCATTGATTAAATGTAGTCTTTTGCCGATGCAGATAGGTGATAGATAACACAGATGCCCACTTCTGGTAGACGACATGGCAGAGATATGCTCATGCCAACCGGTGAGGGTGACACCAAGGAATCTGGTGAGTGTACCACCAAGGAATCCAGTGAGGGTGCCACCAAGTAATCGGATGAGGGTGCCACCAAGGAACCAGGAAAGGTAGCCACCAAGGAATCTGAAGAGGGTGCCACCAAGGAATCAGGTGAGTTTGCCACCAAGGAATCTGTTCAGGGTGCCAACAAAGAATCCGGTGAGGGTGCCACCAAGGAGTCGGTGAGGGTGCCAACAAGGGATCTGTTCAGGGTGCCACCAATGAATCAGGTAAGGATGCCACCAAGGAATCAGGTAAGTGTGCCACCAAGGAATCAGGTGAGGGTGCCACCAAGGAATTGGGTGAGGGTGCCACCAAGGAATCGGGTGAGTTGGCACCAAGGAATCCCGTGAGGGTGCCACCAAGAAATCCAGTGAGGGTGCCACCAAGGAGCAGACTGGAACAGCAGTTGGCAGGAACATCGAAACCCATGAGATTCTGGAAGCGTGGCCCAAGACAGACGGTGGGCCGGTCGGCAATTGAGAAGCATGCAGAGTGGAAGGTAGAATTGTAGTCAGGAGACAAGCCAAGGCTAGACTAGAAGGTCTGCTGGAGCTAAGCCAAAGTCAAAACCAGACAAGGTAAAGACAAACTCCAAGTCCAAGGGCAGGCTAGGTCAGCAACAAGAAAAGCAGGTCTTGGAACAGGTTTGGAGTTCAAGTTGCAGAATGACGGCTGAAGACCATCCAGCAAATTCCTGACTCTGCTCTGTTCCTTAAATAGGAAATCCGACACCAAGACTAGAATTAAACATGCATGACTGTATGTGTGTAGCGTGCTCATGTAAATTAGCACATGCTCACAAATTTGCATGCACACATACAGGCCTAATATGACCCTTACTAGAACAAGTGAAGCAACGCTACAACCACCTCTTCCACCCACAGCTCCAGGTACAGGGTGCTCAGGCAAAGCGGATTATGATCACCTCCAGCACTATGTAGCCGACAATCCATGAAGTCAGCACAAATGGTTATCCTTTATTACAAGGTAGTGGAGTACAGCTGATAAAAAAAACACCAACACGCTTCGGCCGCCAGGCCTTAATCATGGCTATGATAAGGGCTGATGGCCAAAGCGTGTTAGGCTTTTTATCAGCTGTACTCCACTACTTTGTAATAAAGGGTAACAATTTGTGCTGACTTATCGGAGTGCGGGTTGTTCTTGTGGACTAAGAGGGCCCTTGTTCTGCATATTGGCACATGTGCACTTCTTTTTGATGTATACAGTGTTGAGACAAGGTCATGCAGTGCCCAGGGTGAAGATGCCAACTGAAAACCCCCCCATCCTTCTCTATGATGTGTGTGCCCAATCGTCTTCTGCAGATGGAATCCCGCTCCTAGCTATCACCATGCTTGTCCCAGCAGCTAGGTTTCACGTGGACCCAGAAGTTCATAGTGACGTTGTAGGACCTTCCTACTGGATGTTCTCTGATGGTCTCCTTGCACTGATTGGGACTAGCGCCTGATCTGCCCAGAGGCAACATGAAAGGCAGGACATGCATATGATGAGGAGGTCACAGCTTGGCACTTGGTGCCCCTTTCCCACATGGAAACACTGTGACTGGGACGTCTGTCCCCCTGCCCCCCCTTAGATAGATAAATGGATAGATATAGTATTTACAATCGCTTTGCAATCAGTTGTAACTTTTGTGACTTTACAATTCCGTCTTATTTTTAGCAAAAGAGTTAAAATAAAAATATTTTTTCTGGAGAGGCGATACTAATTTCACTTACAGAATGGCCATAGAACCATTTCGGGAATGATGGAAATGCTTAGTATCGAGTTATTCCTCGTCTAGTCTTGGCTAAGAAAAGGAAGTTGATCCTGACGTTGATTTGATAGCGACGTGTCAAAAATGTGGCGTGTAAGTTAGTTTATAAATTCTGTCTACAAAAGACGAGCAGCAGATGAAATCCAACATTGCGCCCGTCAAGGAGGAAGTCTGGTCCATCACCGGAATGGCCCCAGGCCACGTTAAAAATGTCTGTCTGCCATGTCGCTCTTAAGGAAGGGAGTTTAACACTGTCTTACTGTCTGCCACATATGAAACCGAAGAACCATTTTTACCTTTTTATGAATTAAACAAATCATTGCACTCATCAATCATCCCGGCGTACCCATTCTAGAACCGCGGCTGAGTCTTAACGTGAGAACTCCCAGGACCAAAAAACAGACGGTAAATGAGAAAGAGTGATGAGGATTCCAAGTGGAAGAAGTGGGTGGAGCATGGCCGCTTTACTGTAACGTCTAAAGGGGATGAGGTGTCCATAAATAAAAGAGATTCAAAGGAGAAGTGAATAAAATGGTAGGAGCATGGATGACCCATTGTTCAACCAGAAACGTGTTTCAGCTTTAATACTTTCTGATGGTCCACAAAAACTCACTATCTAAATAATCATAAACATAAATAGTTTGGAAATGTTTTAAGGTATCTTCTTCCATCAGCCAGTGGTCATATGTGACTAATGACATGGTATTGGCCACATACCAACAATTCTCAACCTTTCTATCTTAGAAGAACCCCTAAAAAATTTGATGATGGTGAATTTATACTAAAATTTTAAAAAATGGGGTCAGGGTGAAGAATGACCCTTACATTGGTTGTCAGTGGGAAGAATGTTCCTTACATTGGAGGTCAGTGGGAAGAATGTTCCTTACATTGGTGGTCAGTGGGAAGAATGTTCCTTACATTGGAGGTCAGTGGGAAGAATGTTCCTTACATTGGTGATCAGTGAGAAGAATGTTCCTTACATTGGTGATCAGTGAGAAGAATGTTCCTTACATTGGTGATCAGTGGGAAGAATGTTCCTTACATTGGTGATCAGTGAGAAGAATGTCCCTTACATTGGTGATCAGTGGGAAGAATGTTCCTTACATTGGTGATCAGTGAGAAGAATGCTCCTTACATTGGTGATCAGTGAGAAGAATGCTCCTTACATTGGTGATCAGTGAGAAGAATGCCCCTTACATTGGTGATCAGTGAGAAGAATGTCCCTTACATTGGTGATCAGTGGGAAGAATGTTCCTTACATTGGTGATCAGTGAGAAGAATGTCCCTTACATTGGTGATCAGTGGGAAGAATGTTCCTTACATTGGTGATCAGTGGGAAGAATGTTCCTTACATTGGTGATCAGTCGGAAGAATGTTCCTTACATTGGTGATCAGTGGGAAGAATGTTCCTTACATTGGTGATCAGTGAGAAGAATGTTCCTTACATTGGTGATCAGTGGGAAGAATGCTCCTTACATTGGTGATCAGTGGGAAGAATGTTCCTTACATTGGTGATCAGTGGGAAGAATGTTCCTTACATTGGTGATCAGTGGGAAGAATGTTCCTTACATTGGTGATCAGTGAGAAGAACGTTCCTTACATTGGTGATCAGTGGGAAGAATGTTCCTTACATTAGTTGTCAGAATGCTATTCATACAGATATTCTGACAGATAATTGGTGTCATGCCACTGGTTCTGCCCAATAGTGTTGGGCCTGGAGCTATGCAGGTACCATCAGATGGGAGATCAAGCAGCCACAGCTCAAGGAACTCCTAGCAACCTCTGGAGGAACTCAATGGTTGACAATGGCTGGTCTATACCAAAGGAGAGACATAGTGTTTAGGCAGAGGTGCTGAATGACTATGACGCCATGTGAATGCTACCTTGGCATTATTCATGTGACCACCCCCAGACAAGGAAAATCAGGATTTCCAGAAAACTGAAGGGTGATTAGGATGAGGGTATTTGCCTTCTTTCATTTCTCTCTTTGGTTCAGACTGAAAGAAAAGCATTGCAGTCCCTCTCAATCCATTATTGGCTTATATCAGCACTTGTTCAGCCTGGTGCTAATTGCAGATATATGGCATACAGACAGAGCTGGGACAAGGTCATCCAGAGCCCAGGGCGAACATGCCAATTTTTGCCCCCCCCAACACGTATGAGCATTTTGTTTCAGCAAAAATCCCACCCCCCTGCTAAAAAAAAAAAAAATTGAGCGGGATTCGGCATGTTTAACCCCTAAGCATAAATCTCCCCTCCTCACTGCTAAAATCCCCCTCCCAGCACAAATATTTGCCACCCCATCCCCCCTCCCTGCTAAAATCCTCTTTCTCCCCAAACCCCCATCACAAGTCCTCCCCCCCATAAAAAAAATCACCCCTCCTAACACAAATCCCCTACTCCTCAAATCTCCCCTCCAAGCACAACCCCCCCCCCACTCCAAATCTCTCCCTCCCAGTTTCCTCCTCCTTACAACAAATCCCCTCCCCCAAATCTCCCCTCCAAGCACAAACCCTACCCTCACTCCAAATATGCCCCCCCCCAGTTCCCCCCTCCTTACACAACCCCCCCCAATTCCCCCTTCAAGCACAACCCCCCCACTCCAAATCCCCCCTTCCAACACAAATCACCCTCCCAAATCCCCCCCAAATTTCCTCTCCTAGCACAAATAGCCCCCAAACAGCACAAATTCCTACCCCCCAAAAAATATTTCCTCTTCTAGCACTCCTACACCCCCAAATGTCCCCTTCTAGAACAATTCTTACCCTCTGCCACCCCCCAATTTCCCCTCCTAACACAAAACCCCTCCCCCAAATCTCCTTGCGCTGCCCCCCCCCCCCCCCACACACACACACCTCACATGATATCACAGTGCCCAGGGCAGCCACCCCTCCTGCCCCCCTCCCCTCCCCTGTCCCGGCACTGCATACAGATACAGACACCAGCCAGGGAATTTACAAAGATTCAATAGAAATCCCATTAATAGGAATATTGAGGTAAAATGCAAAAAAGCCATAAAAATGACCTCCAGGTAAACTTCAGAAGAATAATTCAAAATGTACTAAAACCGTCTATAGTTCCCGTCCCGATCAATGCGAGCATTCACCGCCATCGGACCTGGCAGGTAGACTCACTTTCACATACGCTCGATGTAATTTTTTTTTTTTTAAATGTTTATGCCATTAAGAGGTCAGGCGTTCCCGGAGTTACCTGAGGTGACTAAACTAGGACTGGAGCTGCGGCGGAACGCACAACGCCAGAATGTGTAACCGGAGCCGGGGAACCGAGGGGTCTGACACACGCAAATGGGGGCCAGAAAATACGTCTAGATTTCATGGCGTGCTGCGGAGGCGTACAGTGATACGTCGGGGGGTTTTGATAACCCAATTTTAGTCCATGAATAGAAAGGGAGCCTCTTTGTGAAGGTAGAACAAATATTATATTTAACGCCGCGGCTCAAATAACCAAGAACAAAAAAAACAAAAAAAAATGGGGCTTAGCTAGACAAAGTCCTTCAATAGGAGACCTTGCCCCATTCTATCACAGCGCGCGAGGCATTGTTCGCTCCGGAAATCCCGTATCATTACACCTTACCTGGTTAGGTGGAATTAAACTACTGCAAGTTTCCATTCAGAGGACAAGTTTCAAATAAATGAAAGGCTCTTTCCACCTCAATTCTGATCCCAAGAGGACCTTATCAATATCTGCATGGATTTTGCATGTCCTCCCTGTGCCCACTTAGGTTCTCCACTGGGTACTTTGAAGTATATTGATAGTACTATATAAGTGCCTATAAATAATACATAAAGTTGCATTATGATCATTGGGGGAAACTGAGGAAATGCTTCCTCCTGCCTGCAGCAGACTGATTGCATCATCTCAGCCTAGTCCTGTCACTGGACTGGAATTTAAAGGAATTCTATGGTCACACCATTTGGTTTAATTGCTTCCTGCCCAGCCTATTGTCAAAGGACAGCTTGGCAGGACCCTTGTCGTTCCAGATAGACGTCATATGACGTCCTCCCAGCAGGAGCCTCACGCATGGCCATGGGGCCGCACTGCGGCGCGGTCTGTCAGCAGTAGTGGCGGCCGGTGTTTTTTTGGGGGGGGGGCAGCAAACAACCCCCATTGGTCGGTGGCATCTCAGTCAGCACACCCAAGTTAAAGCATATCTTGTCCATTTCATTTCAAATCCATTGTGGTGGTGTATAGAGCCGAAAAGATTAGAATTGTGTCGATGTCCCAATATTTATGGACCTGACTGTATATGAAATGTAGGGCCCGAAAATGCCAGGACCCTTTTTTTTAAAGTAGACAGTCCAAGGTATTTAGTAGGAGGCATGGCCAGTTTTTTGAAGTTGTCATTTTCTGTCACAATTTTTTTTGGAAAATTAAGAAACTCTCTTGCCCAAGCAGGCCCCGGTGGGTGGGTTGCGGGCTCCGGCGGGCAGTGGGCTCTGATGGCAGCGGTGGGTTTCGGGGGGCAGCGGCGAGCTTCGGCCGGTTGCGGGCTTCGGCGGATTGCAGGATTGCAGGCTCCGGTGGCAGCGGGCTTCTATGGACAGCGGGCAGGCTCCTGTGTCTTCTGTGCAACTCCTCCCTTCTTCTCCTGGGTGTCCAATAGGATCGCCTGTCCATTCAGCCAAGCAGGCCCCAGAGGATGGGTTTGCGGGCTCCGGCAGGCAGCGGGGGGGGGCTTCGGCCGGTTGCGGGCTTCGGCGGATTGCAGGATTGCAGGCTCCGGTGGCAGCGGGCTTCTATGGACAGCGGGCAGGCTCCTGTGTCTTCTGTGCGACTCCTCCCTTCTTCTCCTAGGCGTCCAATAGGATCGCCTGTCCTTTCAGCCAAGCAGGCCCCGGCGGGTGGGCTGCGGGCTCCGGGAGGCAGCGGCGGGCTCCAGCGGGCAGCGGGGGGGCTTCGGCGGGTCACGGGCTTCGGCGGATTGCAGGCTCTGGTGGCAGCGGGCTTCTATGGACAGCGGGCAAGCTCCTGCATCTTCTGTGTGACTCCTCCCTTCTTCTCCTAGGCGTCCAATAGGATTGCCTGTCCTTTCAGCCAAGCAGGCCCCTGGGGGTGGGTTTCGGGCTCCGGCAGGCAGCGGCGGGCTTCGGCGGACAGCGGGGGGGCTCCGGCGGGTTGCGGGCTTCGGCGGATTGCAGGCTCTGGTGGCAGCGGGCTTCTATGGACAGCGGGCAGGCTCCTGCATCTTCTGTGTGACTCCTCCCTTCTTCTCCTAGGCGTCCAATAGGGTTGCCTGTCCTTTCAGCCAAGCAGGCCCCGGCGGGTGGGTTTCAGGCTCTGGCAGGCAGCGGCGGGCTTTGGCGGACAGCGGGTGGGCTTCGGCGGGTCGCGGGCTTCGGCAGGTTGCAGGCGCTGATGGCAGCGGGCTTCTATGGGCAGCGGGCAGGCTCCTGTGCCTTCTGTGCAACTCCTCCCTTCTTCTCCTAGGCGTCCAATAGGATCACCTGTCCTTTCAGCCAATCGGATGACAGGTATCAGACCCACTTCCAGATTGGCCGGGAGGAGAATCAGTGTTGCAACAGCGAATATTCATTCGCTGTTGCATCACACCTGGGTGGGCTCCGGACGCAATGCTCTGTGCCCCGAGCCCACCCCGTTTTGAAGCCTATTTAATCAGTGCTTCAAAAAAAATAGGAATAGGAATTCATGCGCCCGGCGTCCTGAAAGGGGCCGGGCGCATGGACAGGGAGGGCGGTGGGGCATAGATAGCGGGTGGCGGCTCCTGTGCGCCCACAATGGACGGGCCACCCCTGGTCACCGGCTGTGTCCACCAGACACAGCTGAATGATGACTGACCAGTGTACCGCCCCACTGCCGGTACCATGTGATCGCTGTGACCAATCACAGCAGATCACGTGAAAATTATAAACAATGAATGGCTTTGATTCATGCCGTTCATTGTGTACAAATGTGTTGCCAGCTGTGATTGGACACGGTGATCACATGGTACAGACTAGACATGTGCGTTTCGTTTCGTTTCGTTCCCGAATTAATATTCTGACAAATGTTTCGCTATTCTTAAATTCTAATATATCCGAATACCCGAATTACAGTATAAATGAAGTTTACCGAATTCTCCGAATAACGATAACGAAATTCGTCCGAATTTCCAAAATTCTAATTGAAACTCGAATCAAAGTTTACATCGAATTCCATTTGAATGCGAACTGTAAACATATTGCTGAGATCAAAGTCTGTGCGTGTTATTAGAGGACCATTTGGAAATAATAATAACATTGTTTTTTTTGTTAAGCCAAAGGGGATTTAAAGAGTCATTGTAATCATTTGATGAAGATTTGTCTTTTGTTGGTTCACTTTTCCGCATTCGAATTGAAAAAAAAAATATAAAATTTTTATTTCGACCGATTTAAAATGTATCGATTTGAACACTTCAAAACTAAAAAAATCAGTAAATTCGAAGAAAATTAAAAAAAAAGACAAAACGAATTCCGAACACGAATCTAGAATACGAATTCCGAACAGGAATCCCAAAAACTAATTGAAGGAATCAACCAAATTTAACCAAACAAAATAACTAGATTAACTAATTTAATCGGAACGAAACAAAAAAAGTTTTTCCGCCGTGCACATGTCTAGTACAGACAGGGCCAATCACAGCCTATCTGTACCATGTGATTAGCTGTGGCAAATCACAGCTAATCACAACAATGCATATTGAATGTATCAATTTCATTCAGTAAAAATGGTTGCTTATATAACAACTGTCAGAATTTAAACCTCTTAATGTTGATTTCTCATATCCAGGGAAATAAAGGTGACGCATTGTATGCTTTAGATATATATATTTTTTTTTCTGATCCAAGTAAGCTGTATATACATTTTTTAAATAACATGTCGGTTCAAATGTACTTTATCTGCTATGGTGCTCATGTTGAGCATTTTGTCGAATTTGTCACTGGAATGCACATAATCGTTAATAACAAGTGTTAGCAAAAAAATGTTTGCTTATAACAGTGAAATTCACTGCTAATAAGCAAATAGTGTGTAAAAAATAAATAAATAAATAAATAAAAGATCAACTCCCCAGAGTAGTAGTAAAGTGTTACTTTAGTAACACTGTATTGTTCTGGTCACAGTGTGTTAAAAAAATCATTAAAAAATAAAATTAATGTAATAAAAAGGAAAAAAAAAATGTAAAAAAATGTAAAAAAATTATTTTTTATTTTTATTTTTTACATGCTTTCACCAGTCAGTGTCTCTGATCAGCGCCACACCAGTTATATGATTATGCTGTACTGCTCTGGTGACAGTATTAAAAAAAAAAAAAAATTGTAAAAAAAAAATAAAATTTCAAAAGTTTCTTAATTTTCCAAAAAAAATTGTGACTAAAAATGACAACTTCAAAAAACTGAGCCATGCCTCCTACTAAATACCTTGGACTGTCTACTTTCCAAAAAGGGTCATTTGTACTGTCCTGGCATTTTCGGGCCTCAAGAAATGAGATCAGCCGCCAGTACATCAGGATTGATCAAATTTCATATATACCGGTATATATATATATATATATATATATATATATATATATATATATATATATATATATATATATATATATATATTTTTTTTTTTTTTTTTTTTTTTTTTTTTTTTGTGGACATATATCATAGTTTGTGGACTCTATAACTTTCCTACAGACTAAATAATATACACTGATTTGGGGTATTTTCATCAAACAAATGTAACAGAATAGAGTCTGGCCAAAATTTGTGAAGAAAGATTTTTTTTTTTTTAAATGTTATAACCGAAAAATGCACATTTTTCAAAATTTTAGTCTTTTTTGTTTCTTTAGCAAAAAATAAAAAACCCAGTGGTGAAAGAAAGCTCTATTTGTATGGAAAAAAAAGATAAAAATGTCATATGGGTACAGTGTTATTGTCATTCAAAGTGTGAGAGTGCTGAAAGCTGAAAATTGGCCTGGGCAGGAAGGGGGTGAAAGTGCCCCCCCGGTATAGAAGGGGTTGATATTATAACATCAGCATTTTAATAATGATGCAAACAATAGATATTATTGACTATCCAATAGGCTTACATGAATAATCTCCTTTTATGTTGTGAGTTCTGCCTGTCTGCCGGTCATCTCTTTCCACAACTTCCTGGATTCCCAGCATGCTTTGCAGTTTTTCAGCCATTTCTAAGGACTACGTACCTTGCGGATTCCTGCACTTATTCCACCTCCTTAAACGCTAAGAAGGCGGGCTCTGTGAAATGTGTGACACAGCAGTGCCTACCCACGGGGCATATTGACTCTGTGTCACAGAATTCCAGGAGGGAAATCTGTGGGATCTTCACAAAGTAAGTTTACAAACTTCAAGATGTTCAGAATAATAGGAGGAAACTGGAAATCATTGGAATACAACGTGGAAACAAAGGTATCATTTCAAATTTTCACCATAGATACTCTTTAATGGAGGCCTTTTAATAGTAGGCGGAGCTTTTTTCGGTTCTGTTGCTAAATAATGTAACAAATAGGAATATAGTCATGTAAAGTTACTGAAAGGTCCACTTTAAGCAGATCAAATATATATATATATATATATATATATATATATATATATATATAAAATATTCTATTACCAAAAGTATTGGGACGCCTTCCTTTACACTCACATGCCTTTGTGGCATCCCAGTCTTAGTCCGTAGGGTTACATATTGAGTTGGCCCACCCTTTGCAGCTATAACAGCTTCAACTCTTCTGGGAAGGCCGTTCACAAGGTTTAGGAGGGTGTCTATGGGAATGTTTGACAATTCTTCCAGAATCACATTTGTGAGGTCAGGCACTGATGTTGGATGAGAAGACCTGGTTCACATGCTCTTTTCTAATTCATACCAAAAGCCTTCTATCGGGTTGAGTTCAAGACTCTGTGCAGGACAGTCAAGTTCCTCTACCCCAAACTCGCTCATCCATGTCTTTATGGACCTTGCTTTGTGCACTGGTCCAAATCATTAGGTGGAGGGGGGATTATGGTGTGGGGGTTGTTTTTCAGGGGTTGGGCTTGGCCCCCTAGTTCCAGTGAAGGGAGTTCTCAAGGCGTCAGCATACCAAGACATTTTGGACAATTTCATGCTCCCAACTTTGTGGGAACAGTTTGGGGACGGCCCCTTCCTGTTCCAAGATGACTGCGCACCAGTGCACAAAGCAAGGTCCAAAAAGATATGGATGAGCGAGTTTGGGGTGGAGGAACTTGACTGGCCTGCACAGAGTCCTGACCTCAACCCGATAGAACACCTTTGGGATGAATTAGAGCGGAGGCTGCGGAGACTCCTGACCTCACAAATGGGCTTCTGGAAGAATGGTCAAACATTCCCATAGACAAACTCCTAAATCTTGTGGACAGTTCATGTGCGTGTAAAGGCAGGTGTCCCAATACTTTTGACAACATAGTGTATATGTATATATACACTGTAACATTTTTTTCATGTATGTACAGAAGGCTATAAAACTTGTCATATCCTTATTCTTCTTTACCGAAGTTCTCAATCAGCTATAACTTTTTACGACACCACCGCGGGCAAGTTCCTGAAGATCTCACTTTTGACTTCACTTTTCCTTCTTTTTTGCCGGATTCGGGACCCCTGTTCTCTGCCTCAGATGTTTTTGAGATTAAGGGTAAAACATTAATAAAGAAAAGGGAAAAAAATGACTGCAAACTTCAAAAAAACACAAAGAAAGCCAAGTTTTCTTTCCCAGCAGTTTGCGGCAAGGCAAAGTTGACAAATGAAAGCGGCGGAGGGAAGATTAACGAGCGACCTTCAAGCATTAGCATATTATCGCGACAAGCAAAACACAAAACTCCGCTGGTCGCTCTGGGGAGCCATCGAGAAATTCTTTGAAAAGGACGGATGATTGACCGGCCGTTGGGAAAGAGAAGGGATTGGACCGTCTGCTTTGGAACCCAGAGGGGGACTCAAGTGAAGACACTTCGGGTCAGACAAAATGAAAAGACGAGCCAGAAACAATTCTCTCCGGGGCTAAGTGGATAATGATTTAATGGCTACCTGCAGGAAACTTCATATGTTCGAATTGTGTAACGTGTTAAACACATTGGTGACTCCCAGCTGGTAGATTGCTAGTTTTCTCTCACTTTCTCCACAAAGAAGCCTGCTGATTAAATTTAAATCATTCCGTGCAGCTTACAACTCCCTTTGCCTTATTAAGCTCTGTTTAAGGGATCAATCCCTGTTTTAGTTATAAGTGGAGCCCAACTGGCTGAGTCCCCTCTTGGTTTATTATACACTATATGGAAAAAAATTGTGGAAACCTGTCCATCACACCTATATAAGCTTGTTGGACATCCCATTCAAAAACCATGGCCATTCTACTCTTCTGGGAACACCGTCCCACAGGATTTTAGAGGGCTCCCATGGCAATTTATGGCCATTTGAGGTACTGATTTTATACAAGAAGACCTGGCTCACCATCGGCATTCCAATTCATTCCAAAGGTGTTCAGTAGGGTTGAAGTTAAGTACTAATAGTTGGATGAGAAGACCCAGCTCACCATCAGTTCATCCCAAAGGTGTTCGGTAGGGTTTAAGTCAGGTACTGACGTTGGGTGAGAAGACCTGGCTCACAATTAGCATTCCAAGCCATCCTAAATTTGTGCAGCAGGGTTGAGGTCAGGAACTGATGTTTGATGAGAAGATCTTGCCCACCATCAGCATTCAAAATTCATCCCAATGATGTTCAGTACTGTTGAAGTCGGGTACTAATTGTTGGATGAGAAGACCCGGCTCACCATCAGCATTCCAATTCATCCCAAAGGTTTTCCGTAGTAGGGTTGAGGTCAAGTGCTGATGTTGGATGAGTAAGTTAGGCTTGGTTTTTCCCTTGGATTTATCCTTGGCCTTTTTTGTACCTGTTTGATGAGAAGACCTGGCTCACCATCGGTGTTCCAGTTCATCCTGAAGGTGTTTGGTAGGGTTGAAGTCAGGTACTGATGTTAGGTGAGAAGACCTGGCCCACCATTGGCATTCCAATTCATCTCAAATGTTTTCAGTAGGGTTGAAGTCAGTACTAATGTTGGATGAGAAGACCCAACTCACCACTGGCGTTCCAGTTCACCCCAAATGCGTTCAGTTTGGTTGAGGTCAGGTACTAACGTTATATGAAAGGACCTGGCTCATCATTGGCATTTCAATTCATCCCAAAGATATTCAGTAGGGATGAAGTCAGGTACTGATGTTGGATGAGAAGACCCGGCTCACCATCAGCATTCCAGTTCATCCCAAAGGTGTTCGGTAGGGTTTAAGTCAGGTACTGATGTTGGTTGAGAAGACCTGGCCCACCATCGGCATTCCAATTAATCCCAAAGATGTTCAGTACTGTTGAAGTCGGGTACTAATTGTTGGATGAGAAGACCCGGCTCACCATCAGCATTCCAATTCATCCCAAAGGTTTTCCGTAGTAGGGTTGAGGTCAAGTACTGATGTTGGATGAGAAGACCTAGCTCACCATCGGTGTTCCCAGTTCATCCCAAAGGTGTTTGGTAGGGTTGAAGTCAGGTACTGATGTTGGGTGAAAAGACCTGGCCCACCATAGGCATTCCAATTCATCCCAAAGGTTTTCAGTAGGGTTGAAATCAGTACTAATGTTGGATGAGAAGACCCAACTCACCATCAGCTTTCCAGTTCACCCCAAATGCGTTCAGTTTGGTTGAGGTCAGGTACTAATGTTGGATGAGAGGACCTGGCTCACCATCAGTGTTCCACTTCATCCCAAAGGTGTTCGGTAGGTTTGAAGTCAGATGATGTTGGTTGAGAAGACTTGGCTCACAATTGGCATGCAAAGTCATCCCAAGGGTGTTCAGTAGGGTTGAGGTCAAGTACTGATGTTGGATGAGAAGACCTGGTTCACAGTCGGCGTTCCAGTTCATCCCAAAGGTGCTCAGTAGGGATGAGGTCAGGGCTCTGTGCAAGACACTCTGGGTTTATCAACACCAAACTGGTCAAACTATGTATTTTTGGTGCTGGCTTTGTATACAGGGGCACAGTCAGTGTCAGAACAAGGACCTTGCACCCCCTTCCATGAATAGTGAACTCCTTCAGCAGCATAAGTTGCAGGTCCTGTTCTTTTTTTATGCCCCCTCCTAAAGAAGTGCCCATTGTGGCCGATTCTTCCACCTACCTCTTGGCCTAGCCCAGGGCACAGTCATGGTGGAGATCAATAGTCACAAACACAATGTCCCCTATGCTTGGGAGAGTGCCCGCTCCAATGAAAAAAGGCTATGTCCCCGTCCTGTTTCTATATGAATAAACCAGGTCTTGCTGCCCTCTTAGACCGGGGAAGTCTGGAACATTGCAACTACACAAAGGAAACAAAGGGCGCACCGACCTAGTGCATTATCCTAAGATCAAAATGTATTGCTCTCACACAACAGACCTGCTGTACAAGGGTTGCAAGAGGCTGACACCAGGTCACATTCAGGTGCTTACTCTGCTTGTATTTAAAAAAAAAACATCTATGATAACAATTGCAGAGCTAAAGCATTTATAGAATTTATATCTGCACAGAGTTTAGCTTTAACGTTTATACAGGCCATGGTATCCAGTCCCTATGCAAGGTAAGTGAGTCCTGACTTTGATTGACTGTATTGCTGGTGATGGACACTCACCGGCCACTTTATTATGTACACCTGTTCCATTGCTTGATAACAGTAATTGCTAATCAGCCAATCACGTGGCAGCAACTCAATGCATCCAGGCATCTAGACGTGGTGAAGATGACTTGCTAAAGTTCAAACCGAGCATCAGAATGGGGAAGAAAGGGGACTTTGAACATGGCATGGTTGTTGGTGCCAGACAGGCTGGTCTGAATATTTCTGGGATTTTCACATACAACCATCTCTCGGGTTTACAGAGAATGGTGGGAAAAAAAGAAAATATCCAGTGAGCGGAAGTTGCGTGGACAAAAAAACGCCTGGTTGATGTCAGATGTCAAAAGAGAATGGGCAGACTGGTTCCAGATGATAGAAAGACAACAGTAACGCAAATAACCACTCGTTACAACCAAGGTATGGAGAATACCATCTCTGAAAGCACAACACATCCAACCTTGAAGCAGATGGGCTACAGCGGCAGAAGACCACACCGGGTGCCACTCCTGTCAGCTAAGAACAGGAAACCGAGGCTACAATTTGCACAGGATCACCAAAATTGGACAATAGAAGATTGGAAAAACGTTGCCTGGTCTGATGAGTCTCAATTTCAGCTGCGACATTCAGATGGTGGGGTCAGAATTTGGCAAAATACGTCATGAAAGCATGGATCCATCCTGCCTTGTATCAACAGTTCAGGCTGCTGGTGATGGTGGGGGTTTAATGGCGTGGGGGATTTTTTTCTTGGCACACTTTGGGTCCCCTTAGTACCAATTGAGCATGGTTTAAATACCACGGCCTACCTGAGTTTTGGTACTGACCATGTCCATCCCTTTATGACTACAGTGTCCCCATCTTCTTCCAGCAGGATAATGCACCATGTCACAAAGCTCCAATCATCTCACCACTGGACAATGAGGTCCCTGTACTCCAATGGCCTCCACACTCACCACATCTCATCCAATAGAGGGCCTTTGGGATGTGGTGGAAGGGGATATTGGCATCATGGATGTGCAGCCGATAAATCTGCAGCAACTGTGTGATGTTATCATGTCACTATGGAGCAAAATCTCTGAGGAACGTCTCCAACACCTTGTTGTATCTATGCCACCAATTATGAAGGCAAATGGGGGTCCAACCCACGACTAGCAAGGTGGACCAAAGTGGCCATTGAGTGTTTTGTTCATTGGCCATTTTTACTGGTTGGAACACTGTAAAGCTTGCAGTAGCAATAAATAACTTATCAAAGATATGGAAAGACGTTTCGCAAAATCATTTTTTCAACCGCAATGATCACGGTGACATGCGAAAACGATGTCCTGCGTTAACACTGGGGACTCTTAAAGTGAATTTGATTGGGCACAAATTAGTGGGACTGAAAAAAAAAACATTTCAGCACAAGCAAAACTGGGGAAAAAAAACAGCCCCCCCAACCCTCGCCTCTTTTCTTTCCTCTTCGCTGCCATTGTTTATTTACACAAATCTGACAAAAACTGTGTGATAGCCATTTCGGCTCCAGCAAAAAAAAAAAAAAATCACATACGGCCATATACAGGAGGAAAAGGAATTCCCCCGTGTCAAGGCTGGTAATGGAGTGGCCCGCACGTCAGGGACCCGATTGCTACCGACGAAAAAACAAAGTGCCGTTTTGAAAGAGCGCTTGCAGTGATTGTGGCCTGATCTATGGAGGGGAAAATAATGTGGTTTGCCATTAATCTCACAGCATGGCACACAAGGGCTGACTTGTTGAAATTTTGTAGACTTCTATTTACTGAAAAAACATTGGCCTGGTGCAGATCTTGCCCTGAAAAGAAAAAAAAAAAAAAAAAAAACGTGAAAAGAAATGAAGAAATGGAAGTCTTGGAACATTACTTTTAGGATTATCTAATCCCAAGTGCTGCAGCCAGAGAGATTGGCTAACGGACTGATCTAGTATTTATCTCTCTTAATCGGAATGACAGGTCCTCTTGTGCCTTAGTAGGGATTAGAGGACACATTTGATTTTGACAAGATCTTGCCTTTTTTAATGCAGGACGACCCTTTGAAAAATAGGTAAAAAAAAAAAAAACTTCCTTTCTAAATCGCCGTCTTTCTTCTCCCAGCTCAGACAGTACGGCAATTTTGCTTCTGCACGTCACCGCCGGAGACTGCGCGCTCATTGGCTGCAACCAGCTTCCCCCGCCTCCTCCTCCGCTCCTCTACTCCTCCTCTCCGCTCCAACCACCGCCACACACACCGCACAAGTGGGTGGGCTCGGGGCGCAGTGCTCTTTTTTTAAGGCCGATTATTATTATTATTATTATATTATTATTATACAGGATTTATATAGCGCCAACAGTTTACGCAGCGCTTTACAATATAAAAGGGAGACAATAAAAAAAATATATGAAACACAAAAAAAAGGGAGACAATACAGTTATAATACAATAAAATACACAGAGGGCCCTGCTCAGAAGAGCTTACAATCTAATAGGGTGGAGCAGGTGGTACAAAAGGTTGTAACTGTGGGGGATGAGCTGATGGAAGTGGTAGAAGATTGGTTGGAGACGTGACAGGCTTCCCTGAAGAGATGAGTTTTCAGGGATCGCCTGAAGGTAGCAAGAGTAACGGATAGAGTGAGGTAGCGAGTTCCAGAGGATGGGAGAGGCTCTGGAGAAATCCTGAAGACGAGCATGGGAGGAGGAGACGAGAGAGCTTGAGAGTAGGAGGTCTCGAGAAGAGCGGACGATTTGGGTGATATTTGGAGACAAGATTGGTGATGTAGCTCAGGGCAGAGTTGTGAATGGCTTTGTATGTTGTGGTTAGTACTTTGAATTTAATTCGCTGGGTGATTGGGAGTCAGTGTAGGGATTGGAGGAGAGGGTTGGCAGACACTGAGCGGTTGGTGAGGTGTATAAGTCTGGCAGCAGCATTCATGATAGCCTCTGGCTCTAATCATGTGCTTCTAAAAAAAAAGAAAAAACCCATTGAGATCCATGTGTCCGGTGCCCTGCATGTAGTCTATGGACCAGGCACATGAATGGGGGGGGGGAGGCGGCACCCCTGTGCCCCTAATGGACAGACCGTCACTGCTGTAGCGCTTACTCCGCAGGAGCCAGTGGTGGTGATGGGCCCTCTGTTCTGCCATGACTCTTGAAGCTGCTTGATTCCCCACTGATACATCCGGATATTCGAGAAGGCCTCCTGGGTAACTTAAAGTGGAGTTCCACCCACTTTTACAACTCTTCAGCATCCCTCACTAAACTTCGCACTGTAAACGAATTGGATATTTAAAAAAAAAATTTCTCAGCACCTACTGTATATCTGCTGTATTCCTTTTTCACTTCCTCCTCCCTGGCCGTGGCCCATCACATCATTTCCTGTTTGCAATGCCTTCTGGGAAGGTGCGTCAACTTCCTCTGACACTGCCGTTGCTATGGAAACCTGACATGAAACCTATTACACTGCTTGTGCTACACTGAGCATGTGCGAGATCTGCAAGGATGAGATCCAAGAAGAAATACTGTCTGGCTTCAGATGCCCACACTTAAGATGGCCACGGCCTGCTGTAAGCTTATAAAATAACAAACTACTGCTATAAACTAACAAAACAGACCTTAGTTTACAGACTAACTTTACTAGAATACATTAAGTTTGTGTATTATAGGGGTATTTTTATTTAAAAAGTATAATTTCGGCCGGAACACCACTTTAAGCATTAGTAAACCACCACTTTATAATAATGCACAAAAATTAGGCAACTGTCTATCAAATGGTAGGGTAAGTACATTTTTTTTCAAGGCGGGTAAACAGTGCGTGAATTAGCAACCAAACAACAGAGCACTTTAAAGTTGCAGAACTAGGTACACTGGCCTATAACAGGATGATTTAACTGAATTGTGGCAATGTTAAATTAAGTTTTCATTGAAGTAACTAGTAATGATCAGAATCAGTTAACACAATAATAATATTTTTGAGTGAACTCTCTATTGATACCCCAGTTGTGGGTATGTGTAAGTGTTCCTAGAAGGTGATTACAAAGTACCTGGGGCTTCGACGTTAGTGTTGACTGGCTTGCGGTGGGGCCCTTCTGTAGGTGGACCACATGAAGCTGTCCTTTTAAGAGTATGAGTGGATGGCTCCCTTGCTGCTATGCTAAGTAAAGAGCAATCTCTGTTGCGCTGTGTGTAGCAAGGGATTAAGCATTGTATCTTCACCCACCACTGGTGGTCAACAGTTCCAGACGTCAGGTTCCGGAGGCTCAGTCTCTCAGCTCTGGTTCTCACAAAGTTCAGTCTCTTGTGGGCTCTGGCAGCTGGTTCGTCCTCCCTCTGATGTAGGCAGACAGGCACAAGCAGCAGGTCCCCGTTCTGTTATGCCCTTTCTCTGGTGCAGCTGTGCCACAGATCCTCACTGCTCCAAAAGACCCCCTCAGTCTCTAGATTTTCCCAGGAAAACTGTCTCTCTCCTCCCACGAGTAAAGGGATTTTTGGGTAGAGAAGTCCACAGCCTATTAGCCTCCTTTGCCATGTAGAATATTCGAATAGGAAGACACATCATGTTGCCCAGAGACTTTGGATAACGATGCGTTTACAAAGGATACAGTTGGGAGGAGAACTGGGGAGTGGCTGAGCCCGGGGCTGGTCTTTAACTTGCCCCCCTACTGACTTCTATGCATTTAGCTTAAATGGCTGAGCTTCAGCAAAATGTTCTTGTTTTCTTCAAAATTTTAAGTTTTCTTTTGCTTTTGTCTAGTCATCAGTGGCAGCTTTCCAGGGATCCCTGATTAGTAATACTACTGACTCCTGTGATAGAGTCCAAAGAGTAAAGTCTGGAGGCGAAACCTGCTGCCATCTAATGCCAATTCCTGTGGAAGAGGAGTTTAGCCCTTGGAAGAGATTCTGGCATTGAGCAGTACCCTAAGATGACGCATGGCAAACCAGCTATAAAGGAGGGATGAGATGTACATTTTGGCAAATTTAGGGACAAAACTACAGTTTTCAAATTTGCCAAAATTTTTTCCGAAATTGGACTTTGACTTGCAAAAACCTAAAAAAAAAGTGAAATACCACTTATACAGCGCTAATATATACTTTCGTAAATCAAATTTCAGTTTTCTTAAAGTGTCTGTGAGAAAGTTCTCAATTATTTTTCGAAAAAAAGTGCTCAGTGCAGTGCATTTGTCTCCAAGCATATATCAATTTACTGGTGAAGATTGCCTGTGCTCCTTCACCACCACACCAGAGAACTCACTGACTTGCCATGGCCACCTAGATTAAGTAAGCCATTATACACTTGTGTTGTCACAGGGGACTTCACTTCAGGTCAAGGTTCAGTGCTCTATCCTGCACAAAGGTATGACTCGCATAGTATATTTTAAAGGATAACAGCTCCACAGCCCGCCTGTGCAAGCTGTTTTCTTATACAGATCTGTCACTTCCTGCTCCACCCTGATGTGTTTCGTAGACCTGGCGATTTCAGGAGGAGTCAGACTGACAAAACATGTCGGGGCACAGCAGGAAGTGACGTCATCCCGCACAGAACTATGACTGTACTTTGATTGATAAAAGCATATATTAGCACCGTATAAGTGGTAATTTATTTGTTAAAACACTTTTATTATACAGCTGCTTATACTTATGAAGCAATCCTAGCGCTAGTAAAATTGTGGTAATATAGATTTTAAAAAGATCTGTGTGAGGTGGCTTTGTCTAAACCCCATATATGTGTCATAAAGTAAACTTAGCCTTCAATTGATAATAACATGTTGTTAATAATAATTTTAGGTTTAGTTTAAGCAGGCTGATTATTTTATGACATGTATAGTTCCATGTTTTTACACATGGAAGCATTTAGAATATAAAGAGATTTATGGATAGCGCCAATTTATTCTTGTAAATTTGTGTAAACAAAGCCATGTTACACCTTGTTGCTTTATATAACAAAGCCATGTCACGCCTATGTCTTGATAGAGCATGCCTTTGTTTATTAACATGAGCAATTTATGATTACCAGGCCATGCAAGGATAAACAAAAGCCCTATGACCACATGATATCTGGAGATATCAAAATCTGACATTTTTCGTTACCTTAAAATTTTTGCATAAATCAAAAGATTTTGTCAAAACTTCTCCATTTTGGTGAAATGCTTTGGGAATTGGTAATGTGTTGGGTTTTAACAGTAAAAATGCATTTTAATGGCTTCTGAAAATTATTAAGCTTAGTTAATTAAGCTTTCATTTAGACTGGACCTGTTCTTGGGCCAAAAAACATTATCCTCCACACACCATTGACTGAAGTTGGGCCCTCGAGAGATGGGCCATCCACCCACCAATGAGTGAAGTTGGTCCCTCGAGTGATAGAAGGGCTATCCATCCACCATTAAGTGAAGTTGGGCCCTTGAGAGATGGAAGTTTGGCTCTCGAGGGATGGAAAGGCCATCCACCCACCATTGAGTGAAGTTGGGCCCTCGAGAGATAGAAGGGCCATCCACCCACCACTGAGTGAAGGTGGGTCCTTGAGAGATGAAAGGGCCATCCGCCCACCATTGAGTAAAGATGGGCCCTCAAAAGATAGAAGGGCCATCCACCCACCATTGAGTAAAGTTGGGATTAAAAACTGGAAAAACGGCTGAGTTTTAGCTGTTAGCAACCAGGTTACAGAATTTGTTTTATAGAAACACTAAGAATTGTTCCACCATAGACGTGATATTTTATCATACTGGTGGGATAAATCAGCTTTGGTCTTCCTAAAGGTCTTGGACACTCCAACGATGAAATCTCCCTGCCATAATTCTCAACTCTGTTCCTGTCCACCTGCAAGCTCTGAGTCTTCTTGCCCATGTTTGTGTGTTTCATCTCCTCCTAGTTTAAAATAATTAAAAAATTCAAAGTGGTAGATAATCATAATGCGCACAGCTCGCATGGAGACCCGGGAACTCAGCACAGGGATGGTGGAACCCCTCATAATGGCACAATAGGTGTACAGACCCAGGAATTCAGCACAGGGATGGTGGGAACCCCTCATAATAGACACAGCAGGTGTACAAACCAGGGAACTCAGCACAGGGATGGTGGGAACCTCCCATAATGGGCATAGCAGGTATACAGACCTGTGAATTTAGCACAGGGATGGACGAACCCCTCATAATGGGCAAAGCAGGTCTACAGACCTGAGAACTCAGCACAGGGGTGGTGGGAACCCCTCATAATGGGCACAGCAGGTGTACAGACCCAGAAATTCAGCACAGGGATGGACGAACCCCTCATAATAAGCACAGCAGTCTGTACAGACCTGGGAACTCAGCACAGAGATGGTGGGAACCCCTCATAATGGGCACAGCAGGTTACAAACCTGGGAACTCAGCACAGGGGTGTTGGGAACACCTTATAGCGAGGCACATCAGGTTTGCAGACCCAGGAACTCAGCACAGGGTTGCTGGGAACCACTCATAATGGACACAGCAGGTGTACAGATCCGAGAAATCAGCACAGGGTTGCTGGAAATCCTCTCATAAAGGACACAGCAGGTGTACAGACCTGGGAACTTAGCACAGGGATGGTGGGAACCCCTTTATAATGGGCACAGCAGGTGTACAGGCCTGAAAAGTCAGTGCATAGATGGTGGGAACCTCTAATAATGGGCACAGCAGATGTACAGATCTGGGAACTCAGCTTGGTGATCCCACCAATAGAGTCCTCAAGACAAGAGATAGAAGAGACTGCAAAGAGGAATTACCAAACACTAAATATCACATTTGGATGTGCTGACCCTTTAAACCTAATTTCTGGTTGCTTTGGACGACAACTCATCATTTGTACTCATCATCTTTTCTGCAATCCCCTTTTACTGCCTAGACAATCCCGAAAACCCAAAGCAGAAACCAAAAATGGCCATTTTAACGCTACATGCTATAGCACAATATGATTTCAGTGCCGTGTAGCATAACATACCATGGAGAGTATGATTTGTCATATTCATACAAGTTATAGAGAGTATCACCTGGTGCCTCGCCACCTGTTTATATATGGAATTTTTTATTTCCAGAACGCCTTCCTTAATTTCCTATAAAACCTGAAATGATGCTGGAATTCTGTGCAACCTAAAATTGGTTTACTTTCTATAAGGTTGTAATAAGCTTAGAATACTTTACATAGGATGTTTTATTTCTCTTTCTGGAGACCGGGCTTTTTTCTGCATAGCTCCCCAGGAGTTGTTGGTCTAAATGCATTTGGGTAGGGTGGGGGGGCCATATATTTATAAAAAAAAAAAGGAAAAATCGTAAATGAGGCTTTTAAAGGAAGGTGAGCCTAGCTGTGTAAAAATAAACTGAAATTCTACGGCCGTTCCTATGTATGGAAAAGACAAGCTTGGAAAGGATACTAGAAAAACAAACAGAAGATGCCAAGGTTTTTTTTTTTTTTTTTTTTTATATCATACCTGAAGCAAGACAAGCTAAATTCCACCAGTCCGCCCGTGGCGCCGGGCACTGTGTTTATAAGGCGAACGGTAATCACGGCTCAATAGGACTATCAATCGGAACTTCAAAGTTCCAGCAGCTCGATGTGGCACAGGATTTGCACAATTAATTATGTGATTTTTAAATGACAGGGTTTAGGAAAAAAAAAAAAAGGTAAAAAATATTTTAAAAAAAGGTCTAAACTTAACTTAACTGAAAGGGCCCCTTGTCTGAGCGCCAATCTCCAGTAGCAGATAAGGGCCTGAGGTCGCCATGGAAACGCCAGGGCCCAGGAGCCAGGACTCAGTTTCAAAAACCACAAAATCAACATAAACGTGTGCAAAACCAAGGGAAAAAGGTTGCTTTGGCAAGTATGAAATAAAAAAAAAAAAAAAAGAAGCAGTACCAATGTATAAAACAGACGAACCGAAGCAACCTTGACCAGCCGAAAGCCAAGATAATGATGTTCCATTTAGGCTTGGCACGTCTGGAACTAGCAGTAACAGAGCCTGGGCTTGGCACATAATGAGCGCTGTGTAGGAGCCCAGGTGTCGCCATTTGACATTTCTTGCTGCGAAGATGGCGTTTTACTGACTCCAAAGTCTATATGGTTAGAGTTGTATGAACCTTCAGCAAAAACCCCTGATCATATCATTATCGGGCAATGTCCAGATGAGGGCCACTAGCCTTTGAGTTGAGGCACAGCTGATTGATTTCAAGAGGAGGCCTTCATTGGTGACCTAAGATGATAGGCAACATGCCCATGAATAAAAAGTCTCAGAGAACAGTCAAGCATGAAACCCCTCCTCAGACCTTATTGAGCATGCTGTCATGCAGGGCCTTGCTATTTACATGTTGTTAGAGTGTATTCTTCCATAGGTCCAGCTGAATGCCTGGGGCCAATGAAACATAGGGCACAAAAAAAAAATCAGTACCAACATATGAACCAAAGCAAAGTTGACCAGCAAAAAACCAACATAATGATGTTCCATTTAGGCTCGGTATGAGTAAGGGTTGTAGTAACAGAACCTGGGCATGGCACATAATGAGCGCTTTGTAGGAGCCCAGGTGTCCCCATTTCACATTTTTCCCAAGAAGATAGCATTCTACTGACTCCAAAGTCTATATCGTTAGAGTTGTATGAGCCTTCAGGAGGAACCCCTGATCATATCATTATCGGGCAATGTCCAGATGAGGGCCACTAGCCTTTGAGTTGAGGCACAGCTGATTGATTTCAAGAGGAGGCCTTCATTGGTGACCTAAGATGATAGGCAACATGCCCATGAATAAAAAGCCTCAGAGAACAAGGCAAGAGAGCATGCAGGAACGTAAACTGCCTTGTCAAGCATGAAACCCCTCCTGAGACCTTATTGAGCATGCTGTCATGCGGGGCCTTGCTATTTACATGTTGTTAAAGTGTATTCTTCCATAGGTCCAGCTGAATGCCTGGGGCCCATGAAACATAGGGCATGAAAAAAAAAATCAGTACCAACATATGAACCAAAGCAAAGTTGACCAGCCAAAAACCAACATAATGATGTTCCATTTAGGCTAGGTATGATAGGTATGAGTAAGGGTTGTAGTAACAGAACCTGGGCTTGGAACATAATGAGCGCTGTGTAGGAGCCCAGGTGTCCCTGTTTGACACATTTGCCTAGGAAGATGCATTCTACTGACTCCAAAGTCTATATCGTTAGAGTTGCATGAACCTTCAGGAGGAACCCCTGATCATATCATTATCGGGCAATGTCCAGATGTGGGCCACTAGCCTTTGAGTTGAGGCACAGCTGATTGATTTCAAGAGGAGGCCTTCATTGGTGACCTAAGATGATAGGCAACATGCCCATGAATAAAAAGTCTCAGAGAACAAGGCAAGGGAGCATGCAGGAACGTAAGCTGCCTTGTCAAGCATGAAACCCCTCCTCAGACGTTATTGAGCATGCTGTCATGCAGGGACTTGCTATTTCCATGTTGTTAGAGTGTATTCTTCCATAGGTCCAGCTGAATGCCTGGGGCCCATGAAACATAGGGCACAAAAAAAAAATCAGTACCAACATATGAACCAAAGCAAAGCTGGCCAGCCGAAAACCAACATAATGATGTTCCATTTAGGCTCGGTATGAGTAATGGTTGTAGTAACAGAACCTGGGCTTGGCACATAATGAGTGCTGTGTAGGAGCCCAGGTGTCCCCATTTGACATTTTTCCAGAGAAGATGGCATTTGACTGACTCCAAAGTCTGCATGGTTAGAGTTGTATGAACCTTCAGTAGGAACGCTTGATTGCACCATTATTAGACAATGTCCATATGAGGGTCACTAGTCATTGAGGTGTGGCACTGCTGATTGATTAGTAAGAGGAGTCTTTCATTTGTGACTTAAATTGATAGACAACATGCCCAGCCTCCCCCCTAAAATGATGCCCCCCCCCCCTGAAAAAAGTTCTACGGATGCACATGCGCATTACCCCTATGTCCAGCGGTGAACTGTTCCTGTTGTCCTCACGTCCAGAGCCAGTTTATGGGCGTGATGACATCAGGAAAAGTCCATTCACAAGACCGATAGCGTGTGGGGGGGGTAGGAGCAGCGGGGACCAGTCTTGCAGTCGGCGGATCAGTGGATTAGGTCTCCACGCCTCAATTCCCTAGACAAAAACAGGCAGTTAACCCATGCAGTGTAGACACAGCCAAATCATTTTTTCCCGTAGAACTTCTCTAAGGGTATTTTCCATGTGTGTGCAAAGATGGGGAAGTTTTGTAACATCTGTCCTAACTGCCTGCAGCACATCTACGCACATCTGCGTACAAGGAAACCGGCCCATGAGCAGGTGTGTTGAAGGGCTATCAGGACCTGCACATGTGCAGCTTAGCATTACAGTGCCGGCCCGATCCCTGTGTGCCCGGATGACTGGCTCCTGTGCATGTCATCCCCACGCCAGCCAATGAAGATGGCCGAAGACTGGCACACAGAAGCAGCCTGCACCAGCGAGGAACGGCGACCATTGTAGGAAAGGTAAGTACAACTCCCTTTAGTTCTGCTTGAAGGAGAGGGAGATAGAGGAAGAAGGGCAAGATGAGATTACACAAAAAAGTGTGGCGCTCCTACCCTTGGATCCCAATCCAAAATTTTAGAGATCTCCACCTGTGTCGAAACCACAACCTCCACAAGCTGTTTGCGTCAGACATCCAATTAGAAGAAGGTTGGCAATCCGGTGTCCGATACTTAGAAAAAGCTCTTTATTAAATTTCCATCAGGAGTAAAAATCCAATACACAAAACCTTTGACGTGTTTCATCCCATGTGGGCTTTAGTTATAATGCGACCGGATTTTCCGCAGACAAAGCGTCAGACTTTTGTCCGAAGGGCGTTGGCCATGAACTTGTCTTGCATACAAATGGCACACAATTGTCGGCCAACAAACATGAACGTAGTGACGTACTAGACATACTAGCCAATAAAGAGGAAGTTTACACCCACCCTTTGGGCTCCTTCTGCTAATTTCGTGTTAGAAGAAGTTTGGTGAGTGTTGATTCGCGCTTTTCAGTTCGCGCTTTTCAGTTTGTTTCTGGACGGACCTTCGTCAACTAGCCATGTTGCGGAATCGGAGGAGATAACGTGTTATTTATTATTGCCTTTCGAGTTATTGCTTTGACCCAAGTCCAGTCCAGGAACAGGAGGAGGAGGATTCCTTGGACCAAAAATTGGTTGCTTTATTAATGGTGACCAATTATGTCATATGCCTTTGCTGCGGCAGCTCCAGGAGAATAATCCAGATGATTTTCGGAATTATCTCTGGACGACGGACCCCTGCTTTCACCAACTCTTGGCATTGCTGACCCCCTATATTAAGAAGCAGGACACATGCATTAAGGCTTTTATTTTATTTTTTGGTTGAATAATAATGATTTGATTTGTTATATTTTCTATATTTTTGGATGCATAGAATGCGCTTTTTGGTTAAGTTCTATTGGCAGATAGCATGTCTAATTTTATTTGTTTTCTTTTTTTATTGCACAATAAAAAAATTGTGTAGAATAATACTTGGCTATGTGTTTTACTTCAAATGACAGTTTGGGAGTCGGCAGTTACATTAAAAAAATATATAGGATATAGGATAATGGTGTTGTGGTAACTTGCCCCAAAAAAAAAAAAAAAAACAAGCATAATAATATTATTCTTGATATCGCTAGAAAAAAAAAGCCTTTGAAAATTAGTTTGCAATAACTCCATCAGTATCACCTGTAAAGCAGCTTCATGTGCGCTGCATTTCCAGATTTCATAATTTGCCGTGTTACCAATGTTAATTCTCCATTACGAACGCTGGTTGACAAGACCGACCGCTTCCGGCCCGTCCTTGCTTCCGAGCACGCGTGTTTGTACTTTGGACTTTTGTCCGACGGACTTGTGTACACACGCTCGGAAAAACAGACATTTGTCCGCGGAAAATTTATAAGCCTGCTACCCAACATTTGTACGCGGAAAATACGACAACAATTGTCTGATGGAGCACACACACGGTCGGATTTTAGGCCAACAGCCTGTCATCACACAATTCCCGTCAGAAAATCCGATTGTGTGTACGCGGCTTTAGTCATTAGCTATGACTAAAGCCCACAAGGGCTGAAACACGTTTGCTGTTTTGGATCTTTTATTCCTGATGGAAATTTAATAAACAGTTTTTTAGCATCAGACACCAGATTGCCAGCCTTCTTCTGTGGAGACTGTGGTTTTCGGCACATGTGCTGATCTCTAAAATTTTGGATTGGGATCCAGTAGGTTTTAGTACCACACATTTTCTTTTTTTGTAATCTCCCCCTTCCCCCTCCATCTCCCTCTCTTTCTAACAGAACTAAACGGAACTGTACTACAATGGCCCCTGTCCCTCACCAATGCCGGTATCTTCTTCAACGTGCCAGTCTTCGGATCTCCTCATTGGCCGGCATGCAGGGCTTCTGTTAAAAATCACAGGGCCCCATACAGCCTACCTGACAGGCCCCCCCAGATTTATCAGTCCCTTTCTTTACAGCCTCAGATGAATGAATATGAAGCGCTCTGAGGCTTCCTGCTCATTCACAAACTGATTCATACTAAACGCAGTTTACTATGCTTTAGCGATGAATACACACAGGAGTGATTGGTACCGATCACTCACTGTGTTCATTCAGGAAAGGAGGGGGCCGGTAAATGACATCCCCCCTGTGTGCCCACAGCAGCTGTTGGCAGGAGAGGAGGGCAGCCGGCAGCACTGTGGGGGGCAAGGGGCACACAGGGGGGCCTGGACAACAGATGGAAGGGGTGCATGTGCTAGAACCAATCCCCATGCAGTGCAGCCAGAGGGAGGGAGAGAGAGAAGGAGAAGCTGGCAACATTGCAATGAGCGACAGAAGAGGAGCAGTGTCTGCAATAAGACAGTACAGCCGGCCCTTATGCTCAGGGGGGGCCTAGGCCCCCCCATTGGAACTGATGGGGATTGGGCCCAGTACAGAAGGGCTGGCTGCACTGCCTTATCAGCGTCCCTGCCAGCATTGGACACATACATAGAAGACAGTCATTCCGGCACACAGGGATCGGGTTGGCACTGTAAGGAATAAAAGACCCAATACTCCAAACTGCCAATGTGTTCAAGCCCTTGTGGGTGTAGTGCCCTGGGGTTTATTCAGGGAACTTCCCACAAATTTACTTTCCAGGAGTAGCTACCCTGATCCATTGATTTCTCCCTAAGTTTGGCCTTGTTTCATTTTTCTCGTCCACCGCTAGGTGGCCGGGTACTTGGTGGTATTAGATAGATATCTCAGCCAATGGGCAGGGGTTTTCTTGAATCCCTTGGCCTGCTGGGAAAACCTTTATATTCGGGTGAGGTCAGGTGATCTGTGTTCTGTGCCACCTGGACGGCTGTCTGGGTGGACGTGTGTCGTATGCCCTGAACTGCTAGACCAGAGATTGGGCCTATCCCGGGGGCATCTGGCTGCCAGGCTGTGTGAGGGCCTATCCAGAAGTAAGTGGGCAGCGCAGGGTTGGGATTGTGACTTGCTGTCCAACCATAAGTGACGGTTCTGACAGCCGGAGAACCTGTCGTGGTTGAAGGTAGAAGGGAAGCTGTCACCACTAAGGGATCAACCACCTTTACCAGGGACCACAGTGAGTAACTGAATCAAGTACCGGAGCAGCATTCTCACCCAATGAGCACGGTGGAGAATTGGGAAACTTCAGGCGGTGATCAAGTCAGGGACCCAGCCAGCAAGGGGAGACACTTTCAGAGCAGACTTGTGAGTCAAGCCAGAGACCGAACCAGTTAGCAGGGGTGAAGCTTGAGAAGTATCTGGAGTGCCAAGCATGGGTGACGCTTGAGGGAGATACCACCGCAAAGCTTTAAGGAGCTCCAGGGATTCAGTCAGTGAATCAGAGGGTCCAGTGAGAGACCAGGAGCTCAAGGGGCTGAAGAACTACAAGTAGAAGTTGTAGTGAAGCAAAGAGGACTGTAATGATTTGTGTTAGGAACTGGTAAAGACTGTTGCCATAGGAGACAGCAATCCTGCACGTGCAGATGTGGCGCCTTGCTGGGGGCCTTTCCCTGTACGGCTGTCCTCCTATTCAAGTCTCGGAGTCTGCCAATTCAAATTGAAACTGCTTAAGGGTGTCCTGGCCCTAACCCTCTTCCCCCTCATAATATAATAAGGACTGTTAAGAGAAATAAAACCTCTTTTACATCCAAGAAGTGTCTGGCGCCCAATAAGTTTATCCACCTTGCACCCACTATGCCTCACAACCCACCACATACAGAAGGATGTCAGCTATCCTTGGCCCTGAAGGTTCTCATTAGACTGGAGGAGGCTAGAGACTTTGCTACATGGGCTTTAGTCTTAGCCAATGGCTAAGGCTATGCCCAAAGCCCACTTGGCCTAAAACGCATCAGCCAAGTTTTGTGTATTGAATTTTTTTTGCTCCTGATGGAAATTTAATTAAGAGCTTTTTATCGGACCCCGGATCGCCGACCTTCTTCTAATTACAAGAGGAGATTAGTTTTAGGGTGAAGGTCCGCTTTAAGATCTCACCCCAATAACTTGGACCCTCCCGTAAACTGCGGAAGTCGAAGAATTTGACTTTCGCCTCGGTTGCCTCATAATTGCGTAATGCGCAGCGAAAATATCAAATGACACAATATTTCCCGGGGAGATGTGGAGAAAGCTTATGAACCGTATAATCTCTAAGAAGTAAAGGAATAGGAGAATTAAACTCTAGAAACATTTTTTCCCCCCTCAGACACATTGTGTCTCCAGCCTTGAGCTGCTTTTATAATGTTCTGGTTCATTCGCTGAAGTAATCCCTGTTTTGCCCTAGCGGGGCTTTTCCTGTCAGTCTTTCCTAGATGGTCGTTCATAATAACGTTGCTAACCCTAGCGCTAAGGCAATCAGGCTTAAATTAATGTCACAATGACTGGCGGAGAGGAGGGTTGGGGGGAGCGAGGATTAGTTGCTTTACACTTCATCTGAGTTTCCTAATCAAGATAGAATTGGAACACAGTAGCAAAACCAGCCATTGGGAGTTGTGGTGGGTTTATTAAAAGCTGAGCTGGAGTTCCTTTCTTTCCGGCTGCCCCATTTCATGGTCTTGGGCAGCAGGAATGAGAAGACACACAGAGAGACTTCCAAAGACCTCATGTCCCGGTCTGATACCTCCTCCCGGGTTTTGTAGTCTCAGAGCCCCATAGAGACACAAATGGTGAAAAACAAAAAAAAAAGAAAAGTCAATTGGTGGAGCCCAGTCCCCATTGGGGAGGCTAATCCAGGTCCTGCAGACCTACAAGTTAATCACGGCTTGGCTTTTCATTTCGGCTTGTGTTTTCTGTATCACTGGGCACGTTTAATACCGCGGCTCACTGCGTCGTCTCAATGGCCGTGTGGATGCTTAACACCGTGAAGTGAGGTGCTCATGTAGAGTTGCTTTCCTATGACTTTTCAGGGAATTGCTTAGTCAGCTTGAAGATACTGCTGGTGGTCCTCCATCCACTGATATAATCCTTCATGTCCTCAGCATAAGACTCAAGAAGAGACAAAAAATAGCCAGTGGGGAACATGTTTATTTTGTCTGAAGGACTTTTTTCTCTTACAATTGGGACTCGTTTACACTTGTTTCGATTTTAACACACATTAAAGCACCTACCCCTTCAACATGCTTTTTTGAGGTGTTTTTGATGCTTTGGTGATGCTTCAGTGATGCTGTTTTGAAGCTTTAATGAAGCTTGGCAAATGCCCTGTGGGTGTTGATTTTCTATTTGTTTTAAAGGGGCCGAGTAGATCCCCGGCTCAGTAGTACCCCCACTTAGCAGATCCCCAGCTTATTAGTACCCTCATTCAGCAGATCCCCTGCACAGTAGTACCACCAGCTCTGCTGATGCCCCATTCAGTAGTACTCCCAGCTCTACTGATCCCCCACTCAGTAGGAACCCCCAGCTCTGCTGGTCCTCTGGTTTGCTGATCCTCCCCTCTCTCTGGTCCCCACTCACCTCCAGCCATTTTGCTGCTGTCCACGTGTGACATCTGCAAGCTTCTTTTGCTCCGGTCCCCCAGTCCTGCTGATCCTCTGCCGCTCAGTCCTCTTTCTCTCTGGTCCATGCTCACCTTCCGCTATAGCGTTCCCATGTTGCACATCATGTGTGCTGTCTGGTAGTTGCACCAATCCAGGCCCCCAGCTCTGCTAAACCTCTGCCACTCAGTCCTCTCTCTCTCCCTGGTCCTGCTTACCTTCTGCTATAGTGTTCCCATGTTGCACACCACGTGTGCTGTGTGCTGGTTGCTCCGCTCCGGGCCCCCAGCTCTGCTGATCCTCTGCCGCTCAGTCCTCTCTCTCTCTGGTCCATGCTCGCCTTCCACTATAGCGTTCCCATGTTGCACACCACGTCTGCTAGTTGCTCTGCTCCGGTCCAGACCCTGCTCAGCTTCCTGCTGCTCCACACTGCACATTCCTGTGACGTCTGCACCAGACACTTCCAGAATATATTCACGTTAACCGGAAGTGACTGATGATGATGTCTTCCTGGTTCGCTTGTTGGTTTTCCAGTGCATTCTGGGATATCTCATACCTGCAAAACAAAGCAAAGCCAACGCTGAGTAAAAGCTCTTCAAAAGCTGCAGTTGCTGTTAGCGAGCATTATCATAGACTTCCATAGGCGTGCGCACAGGGTGTGCCAGGTGTTCCTGGGCACACCCTAATCACCTTGTGTGATGCATATTCCCCCACCCCCCCCCCCCTGTTTAGACCACTGATATTTCATCCAAAAAAAAAAATGTTACAAAATAAAATAATTTTAAAAGAATAAAAATACAACTACTGACACTGTCCACTGCCCTACTAACACCATCAGTACATACACACATGCATATGTATTTGAGCTTTGGGGTGCACACCCTAATGCAATAGGCTGCGCACACCTATGTAGACTTCTATGGAGGCTTTGGGGACACTTTGAAGCACCAACATAGCAACATGAAATATAATTTTTGAAGCAAAGCAAACACAATATGTAAACAGGACTGTAAGGTGACGATTTTATTTAGTATCAGGAGCTTTAATTAGCATTCAGAGCACTTTAAAAAAGTGTGTCCAATGCCACACTTTGAAGCAAATGTGAACGGGCGGGCCCTTAAGGAAAAAAGTTTTCGCAAAAAAACATTGTTTCACAAAAATAACATCTTGCCAACAAAGTAACACATATATGGTAGGAAAAGGAGGACTTTAATACCCGGCCACCAGACATATGCATTCATGGTGGCTTGAGGTCACATGCTAAAAGCGTGCTCACTGCGTACTCCCAGCACACAGACTGAGCTGCCATCAACAGTTCTCAGTCACAAACGTGACAAAGATAATATCACACATTTTTCAGTTTGCCATTAGTCTGGGAGCTAGGAATGTGCAGAGTTGCGTATTCCTAGTTCGTTGTAGCAAGGTGTATTATCATTCATGGCAAGTACCTAATTCTTGCCATGTGACCTGTAAAAGGCATATTGCAGAAACAAAGGGGTTAAATAAAGATTTAATTAAAAAAAAGTACTGCCTAAGGTTTATATAATGACAAGTGCTTGTACACCTTAACATATATTCGGACACAGACCGTCATAAAACATATACATGTACCTAAACATCATATAGTAGAGAAACACTACACTTACACATCTTGCAGCCAAATATACCTTTGGCAGCCAGTGGAGAAGATTAACCACAAAGACATATTCAATAACACCCAAAGGAGGAGAAATTTGAAAGGAAAGAGGGTCTACTAGGGTTTTGCAGGGTCTAGGGGGGTTTCGGAGGGTCTAGGGGAATCTCAGTGGGTCTTGGAAAATCTCTGAGGGTCTAGGGGGTTCTAAGAGGGTCTAAGGGGGGGTCTTGGAGGGTCTAGAAGGATCTAAAGGCTCTCAAAGAGTCTTGGAGGGTCTAGGGGGGATCTCAAAGGGTCTTAGAGGATCTACAGAGTCTCAGAGGGTCTAGGGGATCTAAGAGGGTCTAAGAGGGTGTTAAAGGGCCTTAGATAGTCTAAGAGTGTCCTGGGTGGTCTAGGAGGGTCTCAGAGGATCTAGGCAGGTCTCAGAAGGTCTAGGGGAATCTAAGAGGGTCTAGAATGATCTTGGAGGGTCTAGGGGGGTTTTAGAAGGTCTAGGGGGTCTAGATTTTTCTCAGAAGGTCTATGGGGGGTCTTAGAGTGTCTAGAATGATCTAAAGGGTCTTCGCGGGTCTAGGGGGGGTTTAGAAGGTCTACGGAGATCTAGGAGGGCCTAAGAGGGCTTAAAAAGGCCTTTGAGGTTCTAGGGGGGGGCTTGGAGAGTCCAAAAGGGTCTCAAAAGGTCTGGGGGGGGTCTCAGAGGGACTGGGCAGGTTTCAGGGGATCTAGAAAGGTCTTAGAGACTCTTGAAGATTCTAGGGGCATCTCAGAAGGTCTAGGGGGGTCTTGGAGAGTCTAGAAAAATCTAAAGGGTCTCAAAGAGTCTTGGAGGGTCTCAGTGGCTCTTGGAGGGCCTGGAAAGGTCTCAGAAGGTCTAGAGGGGTCTTGGAAGGTCTAGAAGGATTTAAAGGTCTTGGCAGGTCTAGGGGGGTTTAGAAGGTCTACAGGGATCTAGGAGGGCCTAAGAGGGCTTAAAAAGGCCTTTGAGGTTCTAGGGGGGTCTTGGAGAGTCCAAAAGGGTCTCAAAAGGTCTGGGGGGGGTCTCAGAGGGACTGGGCAGGTTTCAGGGGATCTAGAAAGGTCTTAGAGACTCTTGAAGATTCTAGGGGCATCTCAGAAGGTCTAGGGGGGTCTTGGAGAGTCTAGAAAAATCTAAAGGGTCTCAAAGAGTCTTGGAGGTTCTCAGTGGCTCTTGGAGGGCCTGGAAAGGTCTCAGAAGGTCTAGAGGGGTCTTGGAGGGTCTAGAAGGATCTAAAGGGTCTTGGCAGGTCTAGGGGGGTTTAGAAGGTCTACAGGGATCTAGGAGGGCCTAAGAGGGCTTAAAAAGGCCTTTGAGGTTCTAGGGGGGTCTTGGAGAGTCCAAAGGGGTCTCAAAAGGTCTGGGGGGGGGGGTCCCAGAGGGACTGGGCAGGTTTCAGGGGATCTAGAAAGGTCTTAGAGTCTCTTGAAGATTCTAGGGGCATTTCAGAAGGTCTAGGGGGGTCTTGGAGAGTCTAGAAAAATCTAAAGGGTCTCAAAGAGTCTTGGAGGGTCTCAGTGGCTCTTGGAGGGCCTGGAAGGGTCTCAGAAGGTCTAGGGGGGTCTTGGAGGGTCTAGAAGGATCTAAAGGGTCTTGGAGGGTCTAGGGGCATCAAATCTTAAATCCAGGATGGAAGAGAAGAAGGAATTGAGGAGATTATGAGATGTATAATGTTAACAGTCATAATGCTGTCTGCAGGAGAGCACTAAACGAGCCCTGAGACTCCAATCCACCAGCACTTAAAGTGGCTGAAAGCTTCATTTCACGTCACCGAAAAGCCAGCCTCAACTCTTACAATTATCTGAAGTCTGCCTTTTTGTTTACAGAATGTGGGCTCGGCGCTGCCCACATAATCGCCGTGATCACAACAAATAAACGTACCCTGTCTAATCAGGCCCGAAATGAAATATGAAATAATCTCCCTGATTGAATATTAAGATTCCACGTCGCAGTGCAGGGCCCCGCGTTCGGAAACACTCAGCAATCTGCACCCCATCAAGCCAGAAACCCCGCAATTGTGGCCAACCGCCTCCTCTACCGAGCGTCTACAATCTAAGTAAACATCGCGCACAAGACTCGTTTGTGAGGTTTTTTTAATTCTTTCCAGGAAGAATATCCAAGTCGGAGAGGATGGTTTTGTTGACTGAGGAGGCTGGGTGTAAATGTAAAATTTGATGTTGAAAAGATGTGGAAAGCCATTACATGCAGATGTATACTGTATGTCTACAGAGATGCAGCAGACTACCAACGATCATTGCTCACAATCATGGTCATATATTAGTTACAACTATTTAAAGGGTGACTGTAAGAAACAAGGGAACTCAATCAGTGGGCTGCCAAAGTTCAGCAGCAAGCACTGAAACTGCGCTAAAGTTTTGACATCCAATCCAAAAAGAACAAAAGCGTTTCAGCTTATAATAATAATAATAGTAATAATAATAATGACTATAGTAAAAATAATAAAGAACAGGGCCTTATTAATTGCTAGACAGTTTTAGTCCTCCTATTGCTGGACCACTGCTCCAGCATTATTTACCTGAAGCTCCACAAAAACCAGAGCAGAAAGTAAAATAATAATTATAATAATAATAATGAAATCCATTGCTTTCCTATTAAATGAAGGCAATGCCAGACCTCCCATAGCTGTAATACAGCTCCAACATTAATAATTGCCCCAGCACCAGAGACCTGAGAAGATCGTACTAGTTGTACTTGTAGTAATAATAATAATAACAACAATAAAATAATAATAATAACAACAACAACAAAATAATAATAATAATAATAATAATAATAATGAATGGTCTTATTAATTGCTAGACAGTTCTAGTCCCCCTATTGCTGGACCACAGCTCTAGCATTAGTATTTACCCGAAGCTGCACAAAAATAAGAACAGAAGGTAAAATAATAATCATAATAATAATAATAATAATAATGACTACAACAATAAAATAATAATAATAATAATAAAGAGCAGGGCCCTATTAATTTCTAGACAGTTTTAGTCCTCCTATTGCTGGACCACAGTTTCAGCATTAGTATTATTTACCTGAAGCTTCACAAAAACCAGAGCAGAAAGTAAAATAATATTATTATTATTATTATTATTATTATTATTATTATTATTATTATTATTATTATTATTAATAATAACAATAATAATAATAATAATAATAAAGTCCAGGGCTTTCCTATTAAATGCAGGCAATGCCAGACCTCCCATAGCTGTAACACGGCTCCAACATCAATAATTGCCCCAGCACCAGAGACCAGAGAAGATCATTAAAGTTGTACTTGTAGTAATAATAACAACAATAAAATAAAATGAATAATAATAATTAATACTACTATTAATAATAATGACAATAAAATAGTAATAATAACAAAGAACAGGGCCTTAATAATTGCTAGACAGTTCTAGTCCTCCTATTGTTGGACCACTGCTCCAGCATTAGTATTATTTACCTAAAGCTCCACAAAAACCAGAGCAGAAAGTAAAATAATAATCATCATCATAATAATAATAATAATAATAATAATAATAATAAAGTCCAGGGCTTTTCTATTAAATGCAGGCAATGCCAGACCTCCCATACCTGTAACACGGCTCCAACATCAATAATTGCCCCAGCACCGGGGACCAGAGAAGATCATAATAGTTGTACTTGTAGTAATAATAATAACAATAAAATAATAATAATAACAATAACAACAATAAAATAACAATAACAACAATAAAATAAAAAAAATAAAGAACAGGGCATTATTAATTGATAGACAGCTCTAGTCCTCCTATTGCTGGATCACTGCTCCAACATTAGTATTATTTACCCGAAGCTCCACAAATACAAGAAAAGAAGGTAAAATAATAATAATGAAGTCCAGGGCTTTTCTATTAAATGCAGGCAATGCCAGACCTCCCATAGCTGTAACACGGCTCCAACATCATTAATTGCCCCAGCACCAGAGACCAGAGAAGATCCTAATAGTTGTACTTGTAGTAATAATCAAAACAACAATACAATATTATTAATAATAATAATAATGACTAAAACAATACAATAATAATAATAATAATAAAAAAGAGCAGGGCCCTATTATTTGCTAGACAGTTCTAGTCCTCCTATTGTTGGACCACTGCTACAGAATTAGTATTTTTTTTATCTGAAGTTCCACAAAAACAAGAACAGAAGGTAAAATAATAATAATCATCATAATAATAATAATAATAATAATAATAATAAAGTCCAGGGCTTTCCTATTAAATGCAGGCAATGCCAGACCTCCCATAGCTGTAACACGGCTCCAACATCATTAATTGCCCCAGCACCAGAGACCAGAGAAGATCATACTAGTTGTACTTGTAGTAATAATAACAACAAGATAATAATAATAATAATAACAATAATAACAACAACAATAATAAAATAATAATAATAAAGAACAGGGTCTTATTACAGGCGGTCCCCGAGTTACAAACATCCGACTTACAAACGACTCCTACTTACAAATGGAAGTAGACAACAGGAAGTGAGAGGAAATCTACCCCTAGGAAGGGAAATTCTCTCCTGTAAGAGTTATTATGGGGAAAAGGTGTCTCCACTGATGCTTCATCACCAAGGTTTGTTTCCACAACAACACAAAATTTTCAAAATCCAATTGTCATTTGGGTCAGAAGGTGAGGGGAAATCTTCTGAACAGGGGCACAGACAGTTACAGGGGTGTTAACCCTTCCCTATGCTATCCACAAAGCTTAAAAATAGTTTTTTTGGCTGCAGCTACAGTTAAAAAATGTACCTGTTCCGACTTACAAACAGATTCAACTTAAGAACAAACCTCCAGACGCGATCTTGTTTGTAACCCGGGGACTGCCTGTAATTGCTAGACAGCTCTAGTCCTCCTATTGCTGGACCACTGCTCCTGCATTAGTATTATTTACCTGAAGCTCCACAAAAACAAGAACAGAAGGTAAAATAATAATAATATTAATAATCATCATCATCGTTGTTGTCATCATCATTATCAATATCTTTATGATATTAAAGAGGAGGGCCCATCAAAAAAAATAAATAAAAGTCAGCAGCTACAAATACTGCAGCTGCTGACTTTTAATTGGACACTTACCTGTCCCTGGGTCCAGCGGTGCGGGGGATCGAAGCCCTGCTCGTCTCCCCCTCCGTTCAGCGGCGCCGGCATTGCAACTGTGGGCGCCGGGCTGTGGCTTCACAGCCTGGCACCCACTGCGCATGCGCGAGCGGCGCGGCGCGCCGTGATTGGCCGCTCAGTCACCTGGGACCTGTAATGGGTCCCAGATGATTGACAGGAGGGAGGGAGCAGAGCCGAGTCCTTCCTGTGCCGAGGGGGAAGTGATGTCACCAGCCCAGGCACTGGAAGAGGCAGACTACGAGGGAACCCATAGCAACAGACATTTAGAGGTAAGTAAAAAAATAATAATTTCCAAAAGTTTTTTTTAATTTTTTTTTAGGCACAGTCATGAATTTTTTTTTTTTAGGGTGGAACACCACTTTAATAAGCCACAAGGAGGGTTTGGGCTGTTTTGTCAAGGGTACAAACAAGTGGCCACTGCCCATCACCTATAACTGGCCTTAGCGGCAGGGAGCCCATGGAAGGGCCAAACAAAACCAAAGAAAATTCCCAGTTCAACTTGTCAGCCGGCCTGCAACCAACCGAATTGCGGATAATAATGGGGTGCCTTGCCATGGCCTCCACAGCTTACGCCTGTATTTGCAAATGTGTGCAAACTAAACCCCATGCTTTTAAACCATTAGATAGGATAATTGGATGGTTGCAGGCCGGCTAATAAATTGAGCCAGGAATTTTCTTTGGTTTTGTTTTACCTGTCTTGTTAAAGATTGGTAGTGCCAATCCTCCCTCCAAACAAAAGGGGGAAAAAAAGAGAGAGATAATGATAATTAGTATTATACAGTATATATATATATATATATATATATATATATATATATATATATATATATATATATATATATATATATATATATATATATAATTATTATTTAAGGTACTTATTTATATATACATTGTACATTCACATCAGTCCCCACCCTCAAAGAGCTTACAATCTAAGGTCCCTAACTCACATTCATATACTAGGGCCAATTTAGACACAAGCCAATTAACATATATATATATATATATATATATATAATTGCTGTTGTTATTATAGTACTAGTATTACCACTTTAGATTAGCAAAACTGACCGTTTTCATTTCCCCTGAACTTTTGTTGCAAATTAGGAGACTTCGCCAATCTGGGTGAAAAGTACTGAAGCAAATGATAAAGTCAGAATGGGGAATAGACGGGTTGAGATCTGCCCCTACTGGATATTTGTACAAGATGATAAAACATGTGGTCAGAAGCGCTGCGATGGTGTAATTGTCTACGGAATGCTGTTTTCCGCCCGTCTTCCTGACATCTCGGCTTTTTTTCCTCTCGGAATGGAGAGAACCTCAGAGTGCATGCAGACCTACTTCATCGTCTGGAAGCTCTATCTGTCTAAAAAAAAAAAAAAAAAAAAAAAACACCAATTTGGGTCGAGTGTTGTACGTAATTGTCAGTCAAACTATCAAAGCACTGAAGACTGAAAAGTGGCCTGATAATGAGGGGGTATTACAGGCAGGTACTCCAGTGGTTGAATATCACTTTAGAAAGGTGTCAACCTTCAGGATAATAATGATACATTTTATTGTAACTAATCTCATACATCATCTCCAAGTGATGGACAATGTAACATTTTTAAGTCATTTACAGGAAAAGGAAGTAATAAGAAATCTACCAAAAGATACAATCTGTTCTGGTGACAACTGTCTAAGGCTGGCCATACACTAGTAATAGAAGGAACATTCGTACAAAAATTCTTCCTACATTCAATGTCTTTAGATAATACTTCAAACTTTCGATTTTGGAATGAATGGACTTTCCCCAAAACAAAAACCACATTCACTGTTTGCAATTTGTTTGTTTGCTTGAGAAAAAGTTTCCACCCTGTTCCTTTGATTTTTCCCATCACTGTGGCTGACCCAACTAATGACTAGTCATTTCAACAAACGTTCTTAGAACGAAAACACTTTTTAAATTAAATTCTACTGGTGTGTAGCCAGCTTAAAGCGACCCATAGATGAGTCAGCTGTTAAACGGGGAAAAAAAAACAACTGACTTGATTCCCCCCCATCCACACTGTATGCGAATGAGGGAATTCTCCCTGATGGGATATTGTATTCTTTTCAATCGTTTGTTATTATTTTTTGAAAAGAACGAAAAGTAAGTGATCACTTTCCAGAGCAGCAAACAATCCTTCCGTGCTTTGTACATAAAACAAGAATGATACATGATGGGCTATTGTATTCTGACAGCTGTGAGACTCCCTCGCTGTCAGACTTCACCAATCTGCATTGCAGGCTATAGGCGGTGATGCTGATCAAGGAGGGAAAAGTCGATTGGTAGATCGGCTTATGTACAATCACAATGTTCATACATGGATCGAAATTCGCTGATCAAGCAGTGATCTGATCAGGGGGTGCAGTAGCAAAAGCCAGGGGGCATAATGTCAACACTGGTATGTATTAGGATGTCATTAGATCAGGGGGATTAAACAGAACCTGACTGTGCCCCCTTATATCAGATGTTCCCATCAGAGTACCCCCTTACATCAGTTGTCCCCACCAGAGTACCCCCTTTCATCAGATGTTCCCAGTAGAGTACCCCCTTACATCAGGATCTGCATCAGAGTGCCCCCCTTACATCAGGTTCCCCATCAGAGTACCCCCTTACACCAGATGTCCCAACCAGAGTACCCCCATACATCAGGGTCCCCATAGGAGTGCTCCCCTTACATCAGATGTCCCCACCAGTGTACCCCCTTACATCAGATATCCCTGTCAAAGTACCCCCTTACACCAGAGTCCCCATCAGAGTCCCCCCGTATATTCAGATCTCAATCAGAGTCCCCCCGTACATAAGGGTCCCCATCAGAGTATCCCCGTATATCCGGATCTCCATCAGAGTCCCCCCTTACATAAGGGTGCTCATCAGAGTGTCCCCTTACATTATATGTCCCCATCAGAGTACCCCCGTACATCAGGAACCCCCGTATATCCGGATCTCCATCAGAGTCCCCCCTTACATAATGGTCCCCATCAGAATACCCCCTTACATCAGGGTCCCCATCAGAGTACCCCCTTACATCAGATGTCCCCCTAAAAGTACACCTTACATCAGATATCCCCATCAGAGTACCTCCGAACATCAGGGTCATCATCAGAGTGCCCCCTTACATCAGGTTCCCCTTTAGAGTACCCCCTTACATCAGATGTCCCCCTCAAAGTACCCCTTACATCAGATGTCCCCTCAAAGTACCCCTTACATCAGATGTCCACATCAGAGTGCCCCCTTACATCAGGGTCCCCATCATAGTACCCCCTTAAATAAGATGTCCCCCTCAGAGTACCCCTTACATCAGATGTCCACATCAGAATACCCCCCGTACATCAGGGTCATTATCAGAGTGCCCCCTTACATCAGGGTCCCCATCATAGTACCCCCTTAAATCAGATGTCCCCCTCAGAGTACCCCCTTACATCAGATGTCCCCCTCAAAGTACCCCTTACATCAGAGTGCAATCTTACATCAGAGTACCCCCTTACATGGATTGTCCCTTACATAAACTGTCTGCACCAGTCTGGGTCATGGAACAGTGGATGCACTCTTAGAGACTTGGGGAGGCACAGCCCACCCCCCCAGATCCAGCCCTGTGATCAAACAGGGAAAAGCGGATCGATTGATCGACTTCTGTACGACCACAGTGCCCATACATGGATTGAAATCCGTCCGGTCCCTGCATGTACAGCCAGCTTAAGATGGGATTTCCTCTCTATTTGAAGGGATTTCCTCTCACTGCCTGCTGATTCTCTGGGGCAGGAAGTTAAAGGAAATTTCCTTTAGAAAACAAAAGTTTTGACTTAGAAAATTTCACTTAAAAGAATAAATAAAAGCAACAGTCATCAAAACTCCACCCGCAAACAATAATTCTCTTCCAGCCGCAGTCCAGGTGCACTGCAATGTCATGTGCGATCGTCCTGTCGGCCCATTCCCTGTCACTTTGGCTTCTGTGTCTGTTCAGTAGGAGGAAAGTAAAGGGAAAAAAAAAGAAGAGGAAAAGGGGAGAGGAACAGCGCGGCGCCTGGCCAGGCCCGACCGCGTAAAGAGGTGGGTTCCATTGTAGGTGTTGACAGTTTAAAATAAATCCAGGCCGTACCGAACATTTACAGGAAAGTTATAAAAATCAGTGAAACAGGGCGAGCGGGTTACTGTGGAGACCAGACACACACAATAAACAGCCAACTGTGACAGCCTACCCCGAGCAGAAGGCCTGAAATCCATCACTTTGTAAAAGCATTATGTGCTGCTGAAAGCTCTTTATTCCCAGGCAGGACCCGCACACGGCTCCAAAAATATTAACCTTTTCAGCACTAGGACTAACGACAGGTTCCAGCGCTGCAAGGTGTCAATTTTAATAGACACCATATTACCAAAAGTATTGGGACGCCTGCCTTTACACGCACATGAACTTTAATGGCATCCCAGTCTAATGCCCTGTACACACGGTCGGACTCTCCGACGGAAATTGTGCGATCGGAGCTTGTTGTTGGAAATTCCGACTGTGTGTGGGCTCCATCGGACTTTTTCCATAGGAATTTCCGACACACAAAGTTTGAGAGCAGGCTATAAAATTTTCCGACAACAAAATCCGATCCTTTAAATTCCGATCGTGTGTAGCCAAATCCGACGGACAAAGTGCCACGCATGCTCAGAATAAATAAAGAGATGAAAGCTATTGGCTACTGCCCCATTTCTTGTCCCGACGTACGTGTTTTACGTCACCGCGTTTGGAGCGATCGGATTTTCCGACAACTTTGTGCGACCGTGTGTATGCAAGACAAGTTTGAGCCAACATCCGTCGGAAAAAATCCATGGATTTTGTTGTCGGAATGTCCGATCAATGTCCGACCGTGTGTATGGGGCATTAGTCCATAGGGTTCAATATTGAGTTGGCTCCGCCCTTTACAGCTATAACAGCTTCAACTCTTCTGGGAAGGCCGTCCACAAGGTTTAGGAGTGTGTCTATGGGAATGTTTGACCATTCTTTCAGAAGAGCATTTCTTTTTGCAAAATTGTATTTTTATTGATTTTTTGTTTTGTTTTTTGAACGAACAAATGTAGAATTGTTACATAATGTAGAGTACATAGATATCGAAAACACAATGATATCACAGAAAAAAAAAAAAAAATGAGATAGAAGGTACAATAAAACAAAGTCCACGAGTGCAGAGCACAGGGGTGTTCTGCACGGCATATTAAATATATGTCAGGTTAACAGCTCATAAGTAGGTAATATAAGTTCAAAAACAAAAAAACAAAAAACAATCATATAATAAAAGATAAAGGTTTTTATGAAGGATAAATGATACAAGATAAGAGACTCAGAAAGGCATCAAATGGCATACATGGGAATAGGGGAGTGGAGGGAGGTGCTACGGTCACAAATAATACGATACCAGTGTCATTTAAGATGGCATAGGGGTCCCATATTCCGATCAATCCTAAGGTTCCCATATTTTATTAAATTGGGGGATAGTATCATGTACATAGATTTTATGAGTACGTTCTATCCTCCGGATCGCAGCCACTAGATGTAGGAATTTGGACCAAGAAGGAGGTGTGTTGAACAGCCAACATAATGGAAGAAGACTTTTGGCAGCTAACAAAATGTAAGAAAGAAGCCGATTCACTTTTCTGGTTATACCAGAAAAAGGGAGGCCCAACAAATAATTTAAAGTGGAGTTCCACTCACTTTTACAACTCTTCCGCATCCCTCATTAAACTGTGCACTGTAAACGAATTGGATATTTTTTTTTTTTCTCAGCACTTACTGTATATCTGCTGTATTCGTTTTTCACTTCCTCCTCCCTGGCCGCGGCCCATCGCATCATTTCCTGTTTGCAATGCCTTCTGGGAAGGGGAGGCAACTTCCTCTGACACTGCCGTTGCTATGGAAACCTGACCTGAAACCTATCACACTGCTTGTGCTGCACTGAGCATGTGCAAGGATGAGATCCGGGAAAAAATACAGTCTGGCTTCAGATGCCCACACTTAAGATGGCCACGGACTGCTGTAAGTTTATAAAATAACAAACTAATGCTATAAACTAACAAATAGACCTTAGTTTACAGACTAACTTTACTAGAATACATTAAGCTTGTGTATTATAGGGGTATTTTTATTTAAAAAGTATAATTTTGGCCGGAACATCACTTTAAGGGATTGAACGGAAGTGACAAATCCACCACCTTTTGTATTAGTAGCCTCACCTCATGCCAAAAGGTTTGGATCATAGAACATAGCCAGAAAATATGAAATAAGGAACCTGTATCAGTCCCGCAACGCCAACAGCGCGACGAGACTGAGGGATCATATTTATGAATTACATCAGGGGTTTTATACCAAAACATGAGGATCTTAATGGACGTCTCCCTGTGGGTTACTTGAAAGTAGAGGACCAAATCCTATCCCACACCTGGACCGAAATAGGTCTACCTATTAAATGGGACCATCTCCTCATGTAGTGGTGTGTGGTCTCGGTAAGAGGGGTCGACTCATGGAGGATACGATGAATGAACGATATTAAATGTAATTGGTGAGGACCCTGCGCGCATAGATACTCAAAGGTGGTTGGTTTGTCAAGAGTTAATGCTGGGGATTTAGAGTGAAAAAAATGTCTAACCTGCAAATAAAAATGGAAAAGTTTGGATGGTATATCACATTTCTCACGTAGAGTATCAAAGGTATATAATCTCCACGTGACAGGATGCACCAGATCCCGGAGTTGGAAAAGTGGGACGTTGAGCCACGGGAAAACCCTGCCCAGACATACTATCTGGTATGATTGGTTAAACAGCACATTTACAAGAGGAGACAGAAGCGCATTTCTGAGGTCAGGCACTGATGTTGGATGAGTCTCCGCTCTAATTCATCCCAAAGATGTTCTATCGGGTTGAGATTTCCTCATGTTACTATAGCGACACTGTACTATTCTGGGGAGGTGATCGGGATTTTTTTATTTGAACTCTATGATTGCTTATAACAGTGATGGCCACTGTTACAAGCAATCCTTTTAGGAATGGCATCCATTCATAGCCATTATGTAATATTGGGACAATTGTGATTGGCCACAGCTATCACATGGTACAGTGCTCTATGATTGGCTCTGTCTGTACCATGTGATCACTGTGACCAATCACAATAGTACTCAATGTATGGCTTTGAAAGAAAGCCATTCATTCTGTGCAACTTTCATGTCATCAGTGATTGGTAACAGCGATCACATGATACTGGGCAGGGCTGAAACAAGGGGTGACTGCCCTGGGTGCAACAATTTATTGCAAGGATGTTTGCGCCCTGACCCCAACCCCAATGGCGTCCCTAGGGGGGCCAGAGGTGGCCCTGACCCCCCAACATTATGCTGTGCCCCACCATGTGCCCCCCCAATAAAAAAAAAAAAAATTGAGAGGGAGAGCGTCCCCAGTCAGCTCTTGTGGGTGATTCCTCCCCCCTCCCTCTGCTCGCTGACACTGCATAATGCGAGCGCTCACACAACCACGGCCGCCCGATCTGCTCCTTCCCCTGCATCCTCATTGGCAGGGAGAAGAGCGAGTTGCAGGAAGGACTCCACCAGGACTCTCAGTTACTGAAAAAACAGACTGATTTCTCCCGTCCTTAGGACAGGAGAACCAGCCTGTAAACTCCAAGAGATGCCAGACCAGCGCTGTCAATAGCAGGGACAGGACAGCAAGAGGAGGCTGGGGAACCCCACAGTGGCAGAACACCAGGGCCTGGTGGCAAGACAACCTTTGCAACCCTTATAGTTCTCCCACTGCTTTGGACCCTTATATTTTATTGGTATGCTGGTGACATATATTTTATTGCATTTTATAGTTGTCCCCCTACTTTTGTCCCTGTCCCCCCATGTGCCCCCCTAAATATGAAAGCTGGAGACGCCACTGCCCAACCCTAAGAGAAGGAGGGGGCACAGTTTGGCATCTTTGCCCTGGTCCCTGGATGGCCTTGTCCCTGCACTGATACTGGGGCTGGCTCGGTACACCAATCAGTCATCTGCTGTGTCCACTGGTGACAGATTGAGCCGCAGCACAGCTGCCAGAGCATGCAGGAGGTGCGTGACTGGAAGGATGTTATACGTAGCATTGCAGCATACTGCAAAGATGGACCCTTGCTCTATGTGGGGAAGCAGTGGTCTCTCCTCAGAGGTCCGACACACACACCCCTCTGCTGAATCAGACACTGAGCTCTTCAATCAGCAAAGCTTATGCTACCTGCTGATTGGACAGCTCTAGCTCTGATTAAAATAGGGACATGTAGGACTTCTGCAGGGAGACCACTGCTTCCCCATAAAGCGGAAGAATGCTGGGGAGCCAATGGCTGCGCTGCTATCAATCTATCCAATTAAGAGCCGAGACGGTGACAAACCATGAGGGTTTGCAACCCCTTTAATGCATGGAATGCACCTTCTGCCTTTACAATCACTTTAAAAAAGAACCCAAATGGCAACATATTGGTTTTATTTCCGAATCCCTGATCCCCCAGCATTACAAACGAAACAAAAATAACATTGTAAAAAGTTCCGGAATAACTGATCCCTATCCCCGGTACATGCGTTCGTTGGACGTCGGTGCTCCATTGTGCGTCGTGCCCGGGATCCTGACACAGGCACTAGACAGATTAGCAGTAAATCTTTGCAGATGGCACGGCTCTTCCCCGCCTCGGCGTATTTTCAGTTTACCATCTTAACTTAAACGACATCAGATTTCAGCTCGAAGAACCCGCAGTGAAGGAGAAAAGAACTAAATTAGCAAGCAGCAGGCGTCTGAAGGAAGCCTCCCCCCCCACCCCACCCCTCCCCCGGGCCCATAAAAAGACTATAATGCAGACAGGAAAGTAAATAAATCATAAAATTAATACCTTAGCTATATAATGCCTGTATCTACTGTACTTCACATTACAGCCACCCCCACCTCCACCTCCTGACTGTCACTGCAACATGCATGCGTGGGACACCTGTGTGCAAAGGCTCAGGAAAGGAATAAATGGAGAGCTTCTATCGTCATCTAAAATGCCAGTCTGGGGTTTATTGTAGGTACTAATGATGACGGAGCAAAAGTACATGTAATCCCGAAGTAAATTGACAATATGATAAGCAATTGGTTCTATCGGAACCAGTGGCGGCCTGTCCATACAGGCCGTCCCCTATCCCATGAGCCCAGCACCTAATCTACATGCAGGGCGCCGCAGGGCACCTGACGCATGGATTCCAATGTTTTTTTTTTTTTTAAGTTAGCCCGGGTTCACACCTATGCGAATTAGATGTGCGTTTCCGCACATCTAATTCGCATAGCAGGAGAATGTGACTGGCTCCCTATGGAGCCGGTTCACATATCTCCGGGGAGGCTGCGGTGCGCACTGCACAAAAACGCTGTGCGTCTTTGGCTGCGTTTCAGGGCCGAATTCAGGCATAGAATCGGCCCTGATTCGTCCCTGAAACGGTGAACAGGGACGCACAGCGCTCCTGTGCGGTCCGCAGCGAATTATGGTGTGAACCCGGGCTAAATGATTATAGCCAGAAGCTCTAATTGGCTTCAAAAAGTGCGCCTGAGCCCACCCAGTTGTGTGACAATAGCGAATTAGCATGCACTATTGTCTTCCTGATTCTCCTCCTGGCCAATCAGGAAGGAGGTCACAGGACACACTGACTGATCAGGTCTCAGGACACACTTCCTGTTCGTCCAGAAGAAGAAGCAACGGCCCGGCTTTTCCTTCCCCCTGCCTCCCAAGGTAAGACCTCCGATCGCCGCATTCCAGTCTATCTCCCGGGGGGGGGGAGTGGGGGTGGGTCGATCGCCGCATTCCCATCCATCCCCCATGGGGCGGGGGGATCGCCTCCTTCCTGTCCATCTCCTGTGCTGGGGGGTGGCGTTAGTTTGCTGCCCCCTCCAAATATTGAGCACTGGCCGCCACTAATCGGAACGCGAGCGCAGATCAAACCTTGGCTGTTCAGGGTTCATCCATTTGCCAGATTTTTAAGCAATCTGGTAGGAGCCAAATGTTTTCCAATTGCTACAATGTATAATACAACTATATCCAATGTCAACGGTTGCTAAGGAAGCAATGTGTATCATAAGCAATTGGTATGGATTTTGGGGGGGGCCCCACACCCCACGCACTTTGGGTCTGGTATGGATACTAAGAGGAACCCCACGCCGTTTTTTTTTTTTCTTTTTTTTAAAATAGCTGGGTGGATGTATAGAACCTAGAACCTGTTATACAGGTTCTATACAGCTGCAACTATGAGTCAATTTAAATGAGATTTCACTTTTTTTTTCCCTGTACAAATTTTTGCTGCAGCAGGTTCTATACATGCAACAGATGCACCACTTTACAGGCAGACCAAGGGGACCCCCAGGCACTAAATTTAAAGGAATTTCTCATTTTTAATTTCTCACTTTATACATTATTAAAATCACTGCTCCTTTAAAAGTGATTGTTTTTAAAAAAAAAACAATTGCATTGATATATGTAAGTCAGGGCAGTAGATGGGCCCCTTACCCTTTTTATGGTCAATAACTTAAAAATTTAAAAAGCATAAAAGCCTTCAAAATACGGACTTTTATTTTTTATGTTCCATTGCCATAGACTTCAATGGAGTTCGCGGTTGGGGGCCAAACTTTTTCCCTGTTCAGGAGTTCTAGTGCAAACGGAATGGGGGGGGGGGGTGTCCGACCCAACTTTACTCTTTATCACAGGATAGGGGTCCTTTGGGTTACTGGTTAGAAGTGAACTAGTTAAGGTACCCATGTTCGATTGCTGAATCCAGGAGTCCTTTGGGTCACTGGCTATAAGTAAACTGGTAAAGTGGTCCTTAGGATTGCTGGCTTGAGATGACCCAGTAAAGGGCACCTCTAGCCCTTTGGACCCCTTTACCAGTCTACTTCTGCCTTCTGATACACATACCCAGCTTTTACAGTACATGACCAGGAGTCCAGTGTGACTGCGGGAAGGGCTCACACTGCCTTAGTCCTGCTAAATGACTCTTGCTTAGTTATTTGTGTTTTGTGTGGAGTTCCCCTTTAAACAATAAGACAACATGGGGTTAAATGCTCTGCTGACTTTATTTCAGTGCAGTAAAGGAGATATTTGCTCACATTTTGCCAACCTGGGTTATCCAAACGGGTGTTATAAGAAGGAAGTGTCTGAATATTTAGAATTTCTGGCTGGATAATATGACATGGGGGATTTCCAGGAACACGTTTGTTTTTTATTTATTTTTTTTCTTTTCCTCCTGCACTGCGGAGACCAAATGACTGAAAATACCTCAATGATGTGCTGGCCCCGAATCTGTAGATTAACATTCGTATTCTGCTTTATCTGTAAATCGATTGGGGTTGATTTACTAGAACTGGAGAGTGCAGAATCTGGTGCAGCTGTGCATGGGAGCCAATCGGCTTCCAGGTTTTATTATCAAAGTTTAACCACCTCAATACCGGGCACTGTCACCCCCTTCCTGCCCAGGGCCAATTTTCAGCTTTCATCGCTGTCGCACTTTGAATGACAATTGCGTGGTCATGCAACGCTGTGCCCAAACAACAATTTTGTAATTTTTTGAGACAGATAGAGCTTTCTTTTGGTGGTATTTAATCACCACTGGGTTTTTAAATTTTTTTCTAAACATGAAAAAAGACCAAAAAAAAATTTTTTTTCTTAGTTTCTGTTACAAAATTTTGTAAATAAATAATTTTTCTCCTTCATTGATGTGCACTGACGAGGCTGCACAGAGGGGCACTGATAGGCAGCACTGATGGGTGGCACTGAGGGGCACTGATAGGTGGCACTTTGGGGAACCGATAGGCTGCACTGATAGGTGGCACTAAGGGGCACTGATAGGCTGCACTGATGGGCACTAATGAGGCGGCACTGATGGGCACTGATGAGGAGGCACTAATATGCAGCATTGATGGTACTGATAGGTGGCACTAATATGCAGCTACAGATGGCCACTGATAGGCGGTACTGATATGCAGCACTGATGGGCACTGATAGGCGCCACTGATGGGCACTGATGAAGGCACTAAAATGCAGCACTGATGGCCCTGATAGGCACTGATATGCAGCATGGATGGGCACTGATATGCGTCACCGATGGGCAGCATTTATGAGCACTGATGGGTGGCACTGATGGACACTAATGAAAAATTTGTCCGAATTTCAGTTTGCAACAAAACAAACCACACACGTCTATTTACATTCACTTCGTATAAAAGAGTTGCTGAGGCCAATTAAAATCCATGCAGACCTGATGTTTCTGGGTTGCAAGCAGAAGGACAAATCAAAAAATCCATCAATCATGAAACCTTTATTACACACTATCCATAAATATTTACTGTTTATTAATGTTATTTTTGCCTTCTTCTGTGGGTACAGTGTTCTATATGACTATGGAGGTTTTTTATTTGTTTGTTTATTTTGTTAGTTTTTATTCCATTTTTTTTCAGTTTGTCCAACAATGTAACTATATGATCATAACCTGATCCAATTGTTTTGTATCCTCTGAAAACAAGATCATGTTTTAGATCATTTAACTAGCAACAGTGTAACTTCAATAGAACATCTGAAGGGAAGTATCTATTGGAGCTTCTGTACAGAATTCCTCCAAGGGGAAGACAGATGGTCAATAAAATAACCTGTAAATGATAGAGCACAAGCCAGACAGACAGAATGGAAAAATCTCACTGCGAGTCATACAGAAAATATGAGAGATTTACACTTAGACGATAAACAGACCATTGTGATGGACAGCTGTACATATACTGCGGCTCACACACTGTCTTCCATTCTTGTTAATTGGATCTCCAGCTGGACTGATAAATATACAGTGAAAATGCCCGGATGTAAACTGTACCGCCTGACAAAATATTATTTAACTCTCTTTTACCAATTACATATCCAGACAGGTGACACCGCTGCTCATTTGCAAAGCTTCCTGTGTCACCTGCCTGCTCATTGGACTATGAGAGAGCAGCAGCACATTGCTGAGCTCCACCCCGCGCTCCTTCTTCTCTCTGAAGCTGCTTAATACTAGGGATGGGCCGAACAACTCCCTGTTCGGTTTGCACCAGAACATGCGAACAGGCAAAAAATTTGTACAAACACGCGAACACCGTTAAAGTCTATGGGACACGAACATGAAAAATCAAAAGTGCTCATTTTAAAGGCTTATATGCATGGTATTGTCTTAAAAAGTGTTTGGGGACCCGGGTCCTGCCCCAGGGGACATGTATCAATGCAAAAAAAAGTTTTAAAAATGGCCGTTTTTTCGGGAGCAGTGATTTTAATAATGCTTAAAGTGAAACAATAAAAGTGTAATATCCCTTTAAATTTCATACCTGGGGGGTGTCTATAGTATGCCTGTAAAGGGGCGCATGTTTCCCGTGTTTAGAACAGTCTGACAGCAAAATGACATTTATAAAGAAAAAAAGTAATTTAAAACTACTCGCGGCTATTAATGAATTGTCGGTAAAGCAATACACATAAAAGTTCATTGATAAAAACGGCATGGAATTCCCCTACATGGGAACCCCAAACCAAAATTTTTTTTAAAAATGCGTGTGTCCCCCCAAATTCCATACCAGGCCCTTCAGGTCTGGTATGGATATTAAGGGGAACCCTGTGCCAACATTTTTTTTTAAAATGGCGTGGGGGTCCCCCTCAAAATCCATACCAGACCCTTATATGAGCACGCAACCTGGCAGGCCACAGGAAAAGAGGAGGGACGAGAGAGCGCCCCCCTTCACGAACTGTACCAGGCCACATGCCCTCAACATTGGGAGGGTGCTTTGGGGTAGCCCCCCAAAGCACCTTGTCCCCATGTTGATGGGGTGAAGGGCCTCATATATATAAGTAACCTTATATTGGATTGTCAATAATAATTATTGTTTGCATTGTTATTAACATGCTGATTGTATACAACGAGAGTGTATGCTGTGACCGGAGATCTCCTTTAAACCCTTCCATGATCTAAAAACAAATTCCACTGAAAGCATCATACTATCTAAAAAAGCTTCATTGACGAACAGGGCACGACTTCACACTACATTGGTACCTATGACATAACAATGGCCATAGCAGCCTACAGGACTGCTATGGGGCCCTGGAATAGAAGGGGGGCCCTATTAATGAAACTCTAAAGAAAAACTAAACAATGAAGCTTCCAGGATATAAGAGCTGAGGTCAGACTCAGGAGATTCCAAAAGTTACCCCTCAGCCGTAACCTTATAGGACAGCTGAGGTTTGTAGCTCTACAAAAAAAAAAGATTTTAAAAACCAGACCATTACGCCAAAAATAATCACAAATAGCCCTGTTTAAAATTACGTTAGGAATCAGTCTATCTGTCTGTCTATCTATCTTACCAAGCTAGAAAAATATTAGTTTGAATATTTATTTATACTTAATTGAGCTAGAAAAGTTAGAGGGATAGTAATGGTCATGTGAATTTTTATGCCAGTAGTAGTGTGTCCTGTGATCCCTCTTAAGCTGCCAAAAGCCTAAGGAACCTTCAGAGTGAGATCCCTGAAATGTTGGCTATTTCCGTCAGAAGACTCCTGGCTTCTTCCTCATACTCTTTAGAATGTTTTTTGGCCATGTCTATGTTCCTCGTGTTCTCCTGGAGGTTTTCCACCAAACGTATCTGATCCAGGTAGCCGGTATTAACTTCTTTTATTTTACTTTCCATCTCTGACTTGTCCTGAGGCACAGAGAACACCATCCCGCCCAGCTTGGTCTGAGTACTCATCAGGAGCTTGACTGCCCGGCTCAGCTGTGTCACCAGCCCCTGGGATTCCTGCAGGGCCTCTGGGAGGTTGTCTGTTGTCTGTGTGGTAAGGGAGAAGTTGTAGCCTTCCATCTTGATTTTGGGGTCATAGCTACCTGCAAAAAAAAAAATTCAAATAAATTAATGCCCAGCTGCTGCCAAAACTTTGTTGGAAATATTAAAAACTTTTTTCAAGATGTACTGCTGTCTTGGACCTTGTTAGATATCATCTCTCTTCCTGTCCCTGGGACACCAGGACAATAAATGAGGGGAGTCCAAGTGAGGTGGGAGTGAGGTGCTGGATTCATATCTATAACCCATCAACAAATTATTGGCTTAGCCTAATGGCTTGAGATTGGAAGCCTTCCAAAAAGTAGGGGACCAGCCAAGACAAAGGGTCCTTCGCACATACATGAACCAAAAAGAGCACCAAACAAATGTCTTGAGTAGGGATGAGCCGAACACCCCCCCGGTTCGGTTCGCACCAGAACCTGCGAACGGACCGAAAGTTCGCACGAACGTTAGAACCCCATTGACGTCTATGGGACTCGAACGTTCGAAATCAAAAGTGCTCATTTTAAAGGCTAATTTGCATGGTATTGTCCTAAAAAGGGTTTGGGGACCCGGGTCCTACCCCAGGGGACATGTATCAATGCAAAAAAAAGTTTTAAAAACGGCCGTTTTTTCTGGAGCAGTGATTTTAATGATGCTTAAAGTAAAAAAAAAAAGTGAAATATTCCTTTAAATATCGTACCTGAGGGGTGTCTATAGTATGCCTGTAAAGTGACGCGTGTTTCCCGTGTTTAGAACAGTCCCTGCACCAAATGTCATTTTTAAAGGAAAAAATCTCATTTAAAACTGCTTGCGGGTTTAATGTAATGTCGGGTCCTGGCAATATGGATGAAAATCAGTGAGACAAACGGCATGGGTACCCCCCAGTCCATTACCAGGCCCTTTGGGTCTTGTATGGATATTAAGGGGAACTCCGCACCCAAATTAAAATAAGGAAAGGTGTGGGGCCACCAGGCCCTATATACTCTGAACAGCAGTATACAGGCTGTAGGTTTGTTGTTAAGTAGAATCTCTTTGTAATTTTGAACGGGTACATTTTTAACGTGTTTAGCTCCAGCCAAAAAATCTTTTTTAAGCTTTTTGGAAAACATAGGGAAGGGTTATCACCCCTGTGACATTTGTTTTGCTGTCTTTCCTCCTCTTCAGAAGATTTCACCTCACTTTTTGTCCCAATGGATTGGAAAGCATCAGTGGAAAGGAGAAATGTTTTTCCCATATTAACTCTTACAGGAGAGAATTTCCCTTCCTAGGGGTAGATTTATTCTCACTTCCTGTTGTCTCCTTCCGTTTGCAAGTAGGAGTCGTTTGTAAGTTAGTTGTTTGAAAGTAGGGTCCTGCCCTATATACTTAGCAGAAATTTGGGCCTTAGGTGTTGCTGTGGCCACAACACTGTAAGCCCTCACAGGGCTCTGCTGTGAAATATTAGATCAAGAATTGTAATTACATGCCCCTGTTGAACAGGAGCTGAAAAATTAGGCCTTAGGCACTGGTGCTGGTGCCACAACACTGGAACCCTTCACAGACACTCTAGTTGGAATGCAGGAACGAGCCCTGCTGCAAAGTATTGCATCAAAAATTGTAATTACATGCCCCTGTTAAACAAGGGCTGAAAAATTGGGCCTTAGGCACTGGTGCTGGTGCCACAACACTGCAACCCCTCACAGACACTCTAGTTGGAATGCAGGAACGAGCCCTGCTGCAAAGTATTACATAAAAAATCGTAATTACACGCCCCTGTTAAACAGGGGCTGAAAAATTGTGCCTTAGGCACTGGTGGTGGCACCCAGAACCAAAAATGTTCTTACAAGCTATCAGCGTGATGATTGAGGAGGAAGAGGATAATTACTCAGGGATAGTCACTCAGCATCAGCATAGGCAGTCTTTGAAGGGATCTGAGATTTCAAAAAAAATTATTCGGTTACATCAGCATCAGGTGTTTGGTAGCTGGTGGTGATCCAAGACTCATTCATTTTTATGAAGGTCAGTCGATCGACCGAGTCAGTGGACAGACGCACCCTGTGATCGGTTACCACGCCTCCAGCAGCACTGAATGTGCAAGCTCTGGCCAGTGATCCATCCTCAAGACCCAGTAACCCAGAGGATTTTCGGTGGGAAAGGTGTCCAAGTCTGATCTTGCCCCTAGGTATTCCTGCACCATGTAAAACAGACGCTGGCGATGGTTGCTGGAACCGATCATACCTTGGGGCTGCAGACCAAAAAATTGTCTGAACGCATCGGTCAGACGGCCACCTTCTCCACCGCTCCTTCTTTGACTGACCGAAGCCTCAGCAACACGTTGTCCAGAAACAGGAGTTTGTAACCTCCCAGTCTCTGGGAACGCGTTGCACAGACCTTTCTGCAAGGCCTCCCGAAGATGTTTCATCCTCTGCTCCCTCTGCGATGGCAAGATAAGGTCTGCAACCTTACCCTTGTAACGTGGATCAAGGAGGGTTGCCAGCCAGTATTGGTCCTTCTCCTTGATACCACGAATACGAGGATCCTTACGCAGGCTTTGCAGGATCAGGGAGGCCATGCAGCGTAGGTTTGCTGAGGCATTCGGTCCGGAGTCCTCTGGGTCACTAAGGATGACATGGTCCGCAGCCACCTCCTCCCAGCCACGTACAAGTCCATGTGTTTCTTGGGACTGATCCCTTAAAGACTGCTGCTGATGCTGAGTGCCAGGCTCCACCTCCATACTGACACAATCTTCCTCCTCCTCCTCCTCCTCCTCTTCCTCCTCGTCCTCTTCCTGTGTGATCGGCGGGCACGCAGGAACACTGTCTGGATAAAGGGGGCCTTGAGAGCTAAGGAAGTCCTCCTCTTCCTGCCTCTGTTCTGCCTCAAGTGCCCTGTCCATTATTCCACGCAGCGTGTGCTCCAACAGGTGGACAAGGGGGACAGTGTCACTGATGCATGCACTGTCACTGCTCACCATCCTCGTGGCCTCCTCAAATGGTGACAGGACAGTGCATGCATCCCTGATCATGGCCCACTGGCGTGGGGAAAAAAAACCAAGCTCCCCTGACCCTGTCCTGGTGCCATAGTCGCACAGGTACTCATTGATGGCCCTCTGCTGCGTGTGCAGCCGCTGCAGCATGGCCAACGTTGAGTTCCACCTGGTGGGCATGTCACAGATTAGGCGGTTCTTGGGCAGGTTAAACTCCTTTTGGAGGTCCGTCAGCCGAGCACTGGCATTATATGACCGGCGGAAATGCACACAGACTTTCCTGGCCTGCCTCAGGACATCCTGTAAGCCCGGGTACCTGCCCAAGAACCGCTGCACCACCAAGTTAAGGACGTGAGCCAAACAGGGCACATGGGTCATTTGTCCCCGTCGGAAGGCAGAGAGGAGGTTGGTGCCATTGTCGCAAACCACCATTCCTGCCTTAAGTTGGCGTGGCGTCAACCACCTCTGAACCTGCCCCTGCAGAGCTGACAGAACCTCTGCCCCAGTGTGGCTCCTGTCCCCCAAGCACACCAGCTCAAGCACCGCATGGCATCTTTTGGCCTGCGTACTTGCGTAGCCCCTTGAACGACTACGGAGCACCGCTGGTTCCGAGGAAGAGGCCATGGAGGAAGAAGAAGAGGAGGGGGTGGAGGAGAGAGGTGTGTCACAATCATTAGCATTTTGGAGGCGTGGTGGCGGAACAACCTCCAACACTACTGCACCTTGTCCTGCATCCTTCCCAGCTGCCAGCAGAGTCACCCAATGCGCCGTGAAACTTAGGTAACGTCCCTGTCCATGCCTGCTGGACCATGAGTCAGCGGTAATATGCACCTTACTGCTGACCGCCCTGTCCAGCGAGGCATGGACATTGCCTTCCACATGCTGGTAGAGAGCCGGAATCGCCTTCCGTGAGAAAAAGTGGCGTTTGGGTACCTGCCACTGAGGAACCGCACATTCCACAAACTCATGGAAGGGGGCAGAGTCTACCAACTGAAAAGGCAGCAGTTGAAGTGCTAGCAATTTTGCCAAGCTAGCATTCAACCGTTGGGCATGTGGATGGCTGGGAGCAAACTTCTTTCGGCGGTGCAGCAGCTGGGGCAGGGAAATTTGCCTGGTACAATCTGACGTCAGTGTACCAAAAGCAGATTGCCCACAAGTACTTGGCTGTGACACACCTAATTCTACACCTTCATTCCTCTCAGTGCAGGTCTCAGAGAGGACTGAAGGTCTAGTGGGGTTGGAAATCTCAGCTGATGAGGAGCAAGCAGAGGTCCTCTTTGTTCTTTGGTGTGGGTCTTTTAGATACGCTTGCCAACGAACTGCATGGCAGGTCAACATATGTCTGGTCAAGCATGTGGTACCCAAGCGGGAGATGTTTTGGCCACGCGAGATACGCTTGAGACATATGTTGCAAATAGCAGCGGTGCGATCTGATGCACTCGTCTCAAAAAAGGCCCACACCAAAGAACTTTTTGAATAACGCGCAGAGACTGCAGCGCCCTGCACATGTGGAGCTTTGGGGTGTGATGCAGTCAATGTGCTGCCCTTAGGCTGGCCCCTGGAGGGCATCCTGCCTCGTTGGTGATGTGCCGCCTCCTCCTCCTCCTCCTCTCTCCTATCAGGCACCCACGTTGAGTCAGTGACCTCATCATCCCCTCCCTCCTCATCACTGGAGCAAACCTGGCAGTATGCTGCAGCAGGGGGAGCATGACTGCCAGATTGCTGTCCTTCTTGGGCACCCCCTCTGTCCGTGCTCGTGTTACTGCCTTCATCGAGCTCAGTATCATCATCAGAGCCTTCCAAACGCTGGGCATCCTCCTGGAGCATGTACCCAACACTGTGGTCAAACAGTTCGAGGGACTCCTCAGGAGGACATGGTGGGGCTAGGGAAGGAGTCACTGATGACATTGAGCCGAGGGAAGAGGCCGCTGCTTTGCCAGACAAAGTACCCTGGGCATGGGTGAGAGAGGATGAGGAGGATGAGGACGGCTTGGTCATCCACTCGACCAAGTCTTCCGCATGTTGCGGCTCAACATGGCCAGCTGCCGAAAAAAAGGCCAAGCGTGTCCCATGGCCACGTGCTGATGAGGATGCACCGTCTCCACGACCAGCACGAGACACAGAGCCTGCTTGCCCTCTCTTATTGGCTTGTGACTGTCTGCCTCTCCTTCTTGGCCTTCCAGACATACTAATGGCCTGTAGCTGCACTAAGCTGAGATATATATATATATATATATATATATATATATATATATATATATGTACTGATACTGCAGCTAGCAAAATCAACTGCCTGCCTGTAGTATGAGAACACCACCAACCTTCTACAGGTAGCTTTAGCTGAACACTGTGAGGTGGACGCACCCCACTAACTTGTAGGTTTAGCAGAACACTGTGAGCAGGACGCACTGCACTAACTGTAAATAGTCTAGCTGCCTGACTGTGGTACTAATAGGATCAAAAGAACACCAGCAATTTTCTTCAGGTAGCTGTATTTACTGTAACAAGACAAGCCTGCCTGTCAGTAAGAAGATAACAGAAACGGATCTAGCTGAACACTGTGAGCAGGACACACCCCACTAGCTTGTAGGTTTAGCTGAACACTGTGAGGTGGACGCACCCCACTAACTTGTAGGTTTAGCTGAACACTGTGAGCAGGACGCACTGCACTAACTGTAAATAGTCTAGCTGCCTGACTGTGGTACTAATAGGATGAAAAGAACACCAGTAATTTTCTTTAAAATACTGTAACAAGACAAGCCTGCCTGTCCGTAAGAAGATAACAGGAACGGATCTAGCTGAACACTGTGAGCAGGACGCACTGCACTAAATGTAAATAGTCTAGCTGCCTGACTGTGGTACTAATAGGATCAAAAGAACACCAGTAATTTTCTTCAAAATACTGTAACAAGACAAGCCTGCCTGTCAGTAGGAATATAACAGGAACGGATCTAGCTGAACACTGTGAGCAGGACGCACTGCACTAAATGTAAATAGTCTAGAAGATAACAGGAACGGATCTAGCTAAACTGAATACAGTGTATATATATATATATGCAACACCTGGTATGCATATATATACACAATACACTTTAAGTGCAGCTAACTGACTGACTGTCCTGCCTAATCTAGCTAACTCAAATGAAATGACACTGTCTCTCTCTCTCTCTAAGCACACCGGAACACACTGCACAGGGCCGCCGTGCAGGCGGCCTTATATAGTGTGGGGCGTGTACTAAATCCCCTGAGCCATAATTGGCCAAAGCCTCCTTGGCTTTGGCCAATTATGGCTCTCTGTTAAGGCGGCGCTGTGATTGGCCAAGCATGCGGGTCATAGTGCATGCTTGGCCAATCATCAGCAAGCAATGCACTGCGATGCCGCAGTGAATTATGGGCCGTGACGCGCCACACGAATTTGGCGCGAACGGCCCATATCGTTCGCAATTCGGCGGACGATCGAACAGCCGATGTTCGAGTCGAACATGGGTTCGACTCGAACACGAAGCTCATCCCTAGTCTTGAGAGTCCAAAAAGTCCTTTATGTGGTGTCCCCCAAAAAATCCCTGCCAGGTCTTCTAATTGTACTCACAGAATCCCTGTCAGAATTTCCAGAATCCATGCCAGATCTTCCAGAATCTATGTCCGGTCTTCCAGAACCCCTGGCAGGATTTCCAGTGGTACTTACAGAATCCTTGCCAGGGTTTCCAGAATCCCTGCTAGAACTTCCAATGGTACTCACAGAATCCCCACCACAATTTCCAGAGTTCCCTGAAACAATACTGGCCATGTCTTTTGACCAAAAGGATATTTAAGCGCAAGCCTTTGAAGTGATTGGTGCTGTATCTTCCCACCAGCGGCCCCTTGTTACAGACCTATGATACTTACCTCTGAGGTTGCCTAATAAGAAACCCAATCTTTTGATTATTGCTTGCCTTGACTGCTACCTAGACCTGACTGCTATCTTGCCTGCCTTGACACCTGCCTGGACCTGATGACTTGTGTCTGCTGCCTGCCTCGACCTCTGCCTGGACCTGACTACAATCTTGCCCATGTTGACACCTGCCTAGACCTGACAACTTTTTGTCTGATGCCTGCCTCGACCGCTGCCTGGACTTGACTACTCTCTTCCCTGCCTCAAACTCTGCCTGGACCTGACTAATTTCTTGTTTACTGGCTTCCAAGACCCCTACCTGGATCTGACTACTTTTTTGATTACTGTTTGCCTCGACCACTGCCTGGATCTGACTACTCTCTTGCCTGCCTCAAACTCTGTCTGGACCTGACTACTCTCCTGCATGCCTCGACCCCTACCTGGACCTGACTACTCTTCGGCCTGCCTTAAAACCTACCTGGACATGACTAATTTCTTGTTTGCTGACTTCAAAGACCCCTACCTGAATCTGACTACTCTTTTGATTACCATTGGCCTCGACGCCTGCCTGGACCTGAATATTCTGCTGCCTACCTCAACCACTGCCTGAATATGACTACTTAACGGCCTGCCTTGACACCTCTCTGGACCTGACTAATTTTTTTGTTTGCTGACTTCCAAAACCCCTCGCTGGATTTGACTACTATTTTGATTACCACGAGCCTCAACCCCTGCCTGGACCTGACTACTCTCTTGCGTGCCTCGACCACTGCCTGGACCTGACTAATCCCCTGCCTGCATTGACATCTCCCTGGACCTGACTAATTTCTTGTTTACTGACTTGCAAGACCCCTCCCTGGATCTGAATACTCTCTATGGTTTGTCTGCCTGTCAAGACTCCTGTCTGTACATGACCACTCAATTTTGCCTGACACCTAGTGTACAGTGTCCACACTGTTCTGTTCCTGCCATCCCCTCAGTATTATGAATTCCCCTCTTTGTCACTCTGCTCTCTGCTCCTATCAGCATGTTCCTGGTTAGCAGATGATTGTCTCCTGGTGCTGCTTCTCCCTCTCCCTGTCTGAACTTTGCTGAATAGAGAATTCCAAGAGGCTGATACCAAGGTACTTACGCTGCTTGTATTTACAAAGTTCATTAAATGGAGTATTACTGTATACACAGCTGCATTAATGTACATCTTTTTTTTTTTCATCTTTCCGAAGTTCAGCTTTAAAGTGCTACTAAACCCACAACAGTAAAATCAGTCTGTATATGCAGCGTAGCATGCTTGTTATACTCACTGTGGGACTTAAAGTGGATGTAAACCTGAATTTTTAAATTTTTTTTTTATGTCATAATATAGTGTTTAAGTGGTTAAACTTCCCTTCATTTACACACGAAGTCTATTCCTTTGACAAATTGTTACAATGTTTATACTTAAAGTGGATGTAAACCCAAATTATTATTTTTTTTTTATGTCATAATGTATAAGATTTCCTATCATTTGAGCCCAGTCTTGCCACAAAGCGTTAATCCAGCTCTGAGCAATCCTCTTTTATTGTTCAGGGAGATAAATCTTGACAAACAGAGAAAAACTTTGTCAAATCCTCCCCCTTGCTGTGAGTGACAGGTGATTTACATATCTCGTGCACCAGCCTAAGACATGCATTATTTTCTAATTCCCACCCCCACTCCTTTCTTCAGCAGCTCTGCAGGGATTGGCTGTCCCACACCTCACCATGATTTGGCATGCTGAAGTCATGTGGTTACTTTCCTGTCTTTTCACTGGATGTTAGAGATCATAGCAGAAGTTCAGTGTAAGAAATACACAGAAGAAAATGCATATTGACAAGGGGAGTGTAGAGGTGGGCAGGGAGTCTACTGACATCACAACTCCGCCCACCGAGCTCCAGACAACAGACCCCGCCCACAGAATCTGCAGTTTTTGGGTTCTCATAACAGACAGAGGGGGAGACATTTGACAGGTAAAGATACATGCAGGAGGCATGTATATCCTTATAGATAACCCCTATGGCAGTAGTTTAGAAAGGATGACATTGGGTTTACATCCACTTTAAGGGATTAATCCTCTGCATTGTGTAAAAAGGCTCTTTGATCCTGTATGCATAGATCCTCCCCCTTCTGCACTGTCTATCTGGGGAAGGCCAGCTAAAACAGGCACGGTAGCCGGCCTGCACATGCTCAGTTGTGTCTTTCATGCTGGAGAGAACATTTACTTGTTCTCAGAGCTAGCCATCACACATGTGGGCGTGTATACAGGCTGTAGTGGAAATCTCCTCCTACCTGAACTCTCAGCACTGGGGAAACTGTGCAGTTTATCATGTGACCGTGGTATACAGATCATTCAAAAAGGTATATAGTGGCAGTATTTTAATGTAAAAAGATTTATAAGCTGTGGGCACTGGGGGGGGGGCTGATTAACTATTTTCATATTACTGGGATTAGTAACACTTTAAGGGCTCATTCACGCCACAACGCATGTGTTATTGCATGTGTGTTGTGCCGCAGTGCGTTGCATTTTTTGCATGTGTTGTAATGGGCTGGCGTGCATTTTACACGACTCGTGTATTGTTTGTCTTTTTTTTGTTTTGCTTTGTTTGCCTTGCAGTGTGTTGCGCTTATAAGCACGTTTTTTTCAGCTCTGGGCAAATGCAAAGCAATGCAACGTGTTGGTGGGAACTGCGTCATAGGGAACCATTATTTTTTTGCTTGCTATGCATTGGGAATGTGCTCACAAATGCACCCCACAGCATCTAGTGTGAATGAACCCTTAAAGTAAATGGGGTGATTTTTTTTTTTTTTTTTAATCATTTCCTTTGGATCTGATTGGCGGTTCACAGATGATATTGGTTGCTAGTTTTGCTTCTCTATAAAGTCATGTTAATGTAATCCTATTATTGCTCAGCATTAAAGGGGAAACAATGAGACACGTCAGCGCCTCATGTCATTGGACCGGGCGGCTTCTGTCTTTCCCATCGCTCTGTATAATTAATGAGCCCTCCAGCCCCAATCCTTCCCTTCCGTGTATTCGTCCCCAACCTAATGGAAATGCCTCATGATCCGGCTGGAACTCGCTGGCCCGCCGCTCTGTTTTCTTTATTGCGGGTTTGTTTAAGAGCCGTATGTACTTTGGCCGCGCGTCCCTGCCCGGCCGGACAGATTTACGGCCAACGAGATGGTTTTGATTTGCGCTCACGCCGCCTAAAAAATAAAACCTGTAAACGGGAAGGAAGCGAGGAAAATCCGAGAGGGCCTGGAAATGTTTTTTTTTTTTTGGTTTTTTTTTGTTCATTTATAAATTTAATTTTTTTTTTAAATTTTTTTCAGATTTTAACTCTGTAAAAAAACTAATTTAAGTTCATTTTTTTCCTCATTAATGTACACACAGCACCCCATATTGACAGAAAAACACAGAATTGTTGACATTTTTGCAGATTTATTTTAAAAAGAAAAACTGAAATATCACATGGTCCTAAGTATTCAGACCCTTTGCTGTGACACTCATATATATAACTCAGGTGCTGTCCATTTCTTCTGATCATCCTTGAGATGGTTCTACACCTTCATGTGAGTCCAGCTATGTTTGATTATACTGATTGGACTTGATTAGGAAAGCCACACACCTGTCTATATAAGACCTTATGAGCCCATTCACACAGGGGCAACACGACTTCCAGCGTGACTTTGGGAGGCAACTTGGACACGACTTGAGTATGAATCACAGCGCGACTTGGGGCAACTTACAACACAACTTGAAGTCGCCTCCAGGACAGGGAACTTTACAAGTGGCCAATCAGAGCTTATCAGCTGTGTGTGAGAAGGAGGGGGCTGGCTGTTTAGTGGAGGAAATTACTTTCTGTTTCCTTTCTGCTTCCTGTAAAGTTGCCTCAGTATTAACGGTGATCAGACTTGGAGGCAACTTACATTGAAATCAGTGGGTACAAGTTGCCTTCAAGTCGGATTGAAGTAGTACAGGAACCTTTTCTGAAGTTGGAGCAACTGCAGTAGTGTGCATTAAGAGGGATCCATTCATTTACATTGATTTTTTCATGTAGCGTGACTTGAGGCGACTAGGGGCGACTTGAAGTCGGATCCAAAGTTGCCCCTGTGTGAATGGGCTCTTAAGCTCACAGTGCATGTCGGAGCAAATGAGAATCATGAGGTCAAAGGAACTGCCTGAAGAGCTCAGAGACTTAATTGTGGCAAGGCACAGATCTGGCCAAGGTTACAAAAAAATTTCTGCTGCACTTATGGTTCCTAAGAGCACAGTGGCCTCCATAATCCTTAAATGGAAGACGTTTGGGACGACCAGAACCCTTCCTAGAGCTGGCCGTCCGGCCAAACTGAGCTATCGGGGGATAAAAGCCTTGGTGAGAGAGGTTGTCAGAAAGGTTACCTGGTTGGGCGCCGGGGCGCGCCGGGGCGCGTTGGCGCTCGTGTCCCTGTTCGTGCTGGGGCGCGTGTCCCTGGGGGCGCCGGTGTGTCTGGGCCGGCCGTGGCGTGCGGGGTGGCGTCCGGGCATTCGTGCGTACGCTCGTTCGCGCTAGCGCGCGTCCGCGTTAGCGCGCGTCCGCTTGCGGGCGTTACCTTTGACATGCCCGGTAGTGTGGGCGTGCACGCCGGTGTCGGGGGCGCGCTCGGGCGCGTGCGGGGGCGCGGCGCGCCTTGGCGAATCGGCGGGCGCACGTGCGCGGCGTTTTGGCGCCAATCAGTCTATTTGAAGCCTGCCTCTGCACTGTCCCGGTGCTGCCTGATCAAACAGCTTTGTATCTTGTCCCGTGATCATCTTTGTGTTCCTGTATCTTCGTAGTGTTTACCCGTTGTGACCCGGCTTGCCTTTGGACCCTTCTTGACTGCTGCCTGAACCCGACCCCGGCTTGTTTGACCTCGTTTCTGCCTTATCCCTTGTACCGTTGCTGCCAGCCCGTTGCCGACCTCTGCCTGTGTGTGACCTGCCTGATTAGCTCCTGCTCAGCATCTGCTCTATCCAGCCTGAAGACCTACCGGTTGCTTGCCAGACCACAGTGTTCCAGGACTCTCACTTCAGGCCCTCATACCACTCCGCATTCGCGGGCCTCCTGTCTACTCTACCAGGGGCCCCGAATCGGATACGTAAGGGAGCCTACCCTCTGCCCAAGCGGACTCACCTGTCTGGTAAGTGTGGGACCTGACAGTATCAGGCAGCCATGACTGAGTCCGGGCAGGGGGCCTCCCCCATGGATGAACTATGCAGGCATTTAGCAGGCCTTACGCAAGCTGTTAAAAGTCTACAGGAAGGCTACACCAGACTGGAAGGACAGGTCCAGGCCCTCTCAGCCTCTCCTCCCGGAGCAATATCCAACCCTGCCTCAGCGCCCTCTGTAGTGATGCTCCCACCAGAACCCAGGGTTCCTCCACCCGAAAAGTTTTCAGGAGAACGCAGTAAGTTCCGGGCGTTCCGTAACGCGTGCGAACTCTACTTTGCCCTACAACCCCGTACGTTCTCCCTGGAGGCTACTAAAGTGGGGTTCGTCATATCCTTGCTGACAGGCGAGCCTCAAACTTGGGCCCACCATCTACTAGAGCAAAAGGCTCGATCTCTTGACTCCTTGAGTGACTTCTTCCTAGCCATGTCTCAGCTATATGAGGATCCTCAGCTAACAGCCACGGCAGAAGCCGCCTTGCACTCCCTCCAACAAGGTCGCAGAGCGGCCGAAGATTACGCCGTGGAGTTTATTCGTTGGAGCTCAGACACGGAGTGGAATGACGCAGCCTTGCGTCACCAATATCGGCTGGGGTTGTCGGATTCCCTAAAGGATGAATTAGCGCGAGTAGGGGTACCCCAGACACTAGAGGAGCTAATCAATCTGTCAATTCAAATTGACCGCCGCCTCAGGGAAAGACGCTCTGAGAGATCTGTGAATCACCCACGCCTCACCTGGATGTTGCCCAGGGCCCCTAGTGCCCCGAACCAAGCTCCGCCTGTTTCATCTGCCCCTGCCCAGGAGGTTTCGGAACCCATGCAGTTGGGACTGCTCCGTCCCGCTCTGACTCCTGAGGAGAAGACACGAAGACGCACACTCAACCTGTGCTTGTATTGTGGAGAGCCTGGTCACTTTGCAAGAGCATGCCCCAATAAAAGACGTAAGTGTCTGCCGTCTTCCTCATTGTGTGCGCCTGTCCTACCTAGTACCGGTAACCATTTAACATTCTCCATTGTCTTACAGTTACCTGGAAGGAGCATCCCAGTACCGGTCATCATTGATTTGGGAGCATGCAGTGGATTCATTGATCGGACTTTTGTTGAAACTCACCATATCCCCACTCAAACCAAAGCCCAAGGACTGGCAGTCTTCCTAGCGGACGGTTCCACCCTCCGCTCCGGACCCGTTACCCAAGAAACGGTTCCCTTATTGGCCACCATTGGCCCAGAACATCAGGAACTGTTACGTCTAGATGTCATCTCCTCTCCTCTCTTCCCAGTTATCCTAGGAATACCTTGGCTACAGGCTCACAACCCTAGTATCAACTGGTCTACGGGCAAAATCCAGTTTTCTTCTGAGTATTGTAGACAAAACTGCTTACGGGGGACCTCCCTAACCTCCTCCCAATGCCTGTGCATGGACTCGGAAACTAAGCTCTACCCAGATCTTCCTGAACCGTACCGGGATTTCCTGGACGTGTTTAGTAAAAAGGGAGCAGAAACCCTTCCGGTACATAGATCCTATGACTGCCCAATAGAACTTCTACCGGGTACCGAAGTTCCTTTTGGGAGGATCTTCCCTCTAACTGTGCAGGAGCTGGGCACCTTGAAAACCTATATAGACGAAAACCTGAAGAAAGGGTTCATTCGTCCTTCCATGTCTCCAGCTGGGGCAGGCATCTTTTTCGTGGAAAAGAAGGATCACTCCTTACGTCCCTGCATTGATTACCGGGAGCTTAATAAAATCACTATCAAGAACAGATACCCGCTACCCTTGGTTCCTGAATTATTTCAGAGACTAGGATCTGCTACCGTTTTCACTAAGCTAGACCTCCGTGGGGCCTATAATTTGCATTCCGCATAAGAGAAGGAGACGAGTGGAAGACAGCCTTTCGTACTCGATTCGGACATTACGAGTATCTCGTCATGCCTTTTGGTATGTGCAACGCACCGGCAACTTTTCAGCACTTTGTCAACGATGTCTTTCATGACTTACTGGACTTATATGTCATCGTCTACCTGGATGATATCCTGGTTTTTTCTGCCTCCCTGATGGAGCACCGTGAACACGTACGAAATGTACTCTCCCGGCTGAGACAACATGGCCTTTACGCCAAACTTGAAAAGTGTGAATTCGAGCTCCAATCCACCCAGTTCTTAGGCCTGATCATTTCTCCTGATGGCATTAAAATGGATCCACAGAAAGTATCCGCTATTCTGGATTGGCCTGCACCGACTGAGAAAAAAGGAGTACAGCGTTTTATTGGCTTCGCCAATTTCTATAGGAAGTTTATTAAGGGATTTTCCTCAATCATAACTCCTATTACAGAACTTATCAAACAAGGATGCCGGTTCCGCTGGACCCCTAGGGCACAAGAGGCCTTTGAAAGACTCAAAACGCTGTTTACATCAGCCACTATTCTTAAGCATCCCAACCCTGCCTTGCCTTTCGTCCTGGAAGTGGATGCTTCCGAGGTTGCAGTTGGAGCCGTACTGTCACAGAGACAGGGTGCCAAAGCACTCCTGTACCCCGTGGGATTCTTTTCTCGTAAACTCTCTCCGTCCGAGAAAAATTATGACGTAGGTGATCGAGAACTTCTAGCCATTAAGGCAGCTCTGGAGGAATGGCGTTATCTCCTGGAGGGTGCAGCACACCCCATTTTGGTCTACACAGACCATAAGAACTTAGAATACCTAAGAACAGCCAAGAGATTAAAACCCCGGCAGGCCAGATGGGCACTTTTTTTTTCACGATTTGTTTTCCACATCACTTACAGACCCGGATCCAAGAATGTCAAATCTGACGCCCTTTCCCGAATGTTTCTCGAATCGGAAAAAACCCTGTCCCCAGACACCATTCTCCCCTCTGGAAATTTCCTAATTCTACAGGAGGACTTGATTTCTCAGATCAGACGAGCTTCCTTGGGAATGCCTCCTCCTGCTGAAGCCTGTACCAAGGATGGGCTGTTTTGGGTCAAGAATAAGATTGTGGTTCCTGAGGAGCTAAAAGTACGAGTGCTAAGCCTGTGCCATGATCACAAGCTTGCGGGTCACTTCGGCACACGGAAAACAATTGACCTTGTCCAACGCACCTTTTGGTGGCCTCACCTTGCCAAGGATTGCAAAGAATATGTGGAGTCCTGTAACACGTGTGCCAGAAACAAGACTAGCCGGACAAGAGCATGGGGCCTGTTGAAACCATTACCAGTCCCAGACAGACCTTGGGCCATGATTTCAATGGACTTTATCGTTGAGCTCCCACCATCAGAGGGTTTTTCGTCCATTTTTGTCGTAGTAGACAGGCTGTCTAAAATGGCTCATTTTCTCCCCATGAAGGGCACCCCTTCAGCCATGGAGACCGCCTCCATCTTTATTAAAGAAATCGTCAGACTACATGGAGTCCCGACCAGTATAGTCTCAGACAGAGGTGTCCAGTTTACCTCCAGGTTTTGGAGGGCCCTCTGTGGCGCCCTTGAGATCGAGTTGTCCTTTTCTTCGGCCTACCACCCTCAGTCTAACGGACAAACCGAGAGGACAAACCAGACCTTGGAGCAATACATCCGCTGTTTCTCTGCATTCTCCCAGGATGACTGGGCTTCCTTGCTTCCCATCGCAGAATTTTCATATAACAACTCACTACATTCAGCAACTAATCAGTCTCCGTTTTATGCCAATTATGGTTTCCACCCATCCTTCTTGCCTGGAGCACTTCCTGAATGCCCTGTTCCTGCAGTATCCGAAACCTTGGATTTTTTCTCCAACAACAACAAATTGCTGCAGGAAACCATGACCAAGGCTCAGGAAGACTACAAGAAGATCTTTGACAGAAAGAGACGGGGGGAACTTGTCCTTGAACCTGGCAATTCTGTCTGGCTGTCCACCGCTAATCTCAAGTTAGCATGCCCATCCAGGAAACTGGGCCCCAAATACCTGGGTCCTTTCTTGATCAAAAGGAAGATCAACAATGTGGCATATGAACTGGATCTTCCCAACTCCTTGAGGGTACACCCAGTGTTCCACGTGTCCCTCCTGAAGCCGGTCACCCCCAATTTCTTTCCTGGTCGCAGTATTGGCCCACCCAAACCTATTGTGGTTGATGGCGAAGAGGAGTTCGAAGTGGAGGCAATTCTAGATTGCAGAAGAAGGCACAACCAAGTACAATATCTGGTAAAATGGAAGGGCTATGGGCCCGAAGAAAATTCGTGGGAGCCGGAAAACAATTTACATGCTAAAGAACTTCTGCAATCCTTTAAAACCTCTCATTCCTCAAAGATGGCCCAGCTGGGCATCCGAAGTCTGCCCTTGAGGAGGGGGCACTGTCAGAAAGGTTACCTGGTTGGGCGCCGGGGCGCGTTGGCGCTCGTGTCCCTGTTCGTGCTGGGGCGCGTGTCCCTGGGGGCGCCGGTGTGTCTGGGCCGGCCGGCCGTGGCGTGCGGGGTGGCGTCCGGGCGTTCGTGCGTGCGCGCGTCCGCGTTAGCGCGCGTCCGCTTGCGGGCGTTACCTTTGACATGTCCGGTAGTGTGGGCGTGCACGCCGGTGTCGGGGGCGCGCTCGGGCGCGTGCGGGGGCGCGGCGCGCCTTGGCGAATCGGCGCGCGCACGTGCGGGGCGTTTTGGCGCCAATCAGTCTATTTGAAGCTTGCCTCTGCACTGTCCCGGTGCTGCCTGATCAAACAGCTGTGTACCTTGTCCCGTGATCATCTTTGTGTTCCTGTATCTTCGTAGTGTTTACCCGTTGTGACCCGGCTTGCCTTTGGACCCTCCTTGACTGCTGCCTGAACCCGACCCTGGCTTGTTTGACCTCGTTTCTGCCTTATCCCTTGTACTGTTGCTGCCAGCCCGTTGCCGACCTCTGCCTGTGTGTGACCTGCCTGATTAGCTCCTGCTCAGCATCTGCTCTATCCAGCCTGAAGACCTACCGGTTGCTTGCCAGACCACAGTGTTCCAGGACTCTCACTTCAGGCCCTCATACCACTCCGCATTCGCGGGCCTCCTGTCTACTCTACCAGGGGCCCCGAATCGGATACCTAAGGGAGCCTACCCTCTGCCCAAGCGGACTCACCTGTCTGGTAAGTGTGGGACCTGACAGAGGTAAAGAAGAACCCAACGATCACTGTGGCTGAGCTCCAGAGATGCAGTCGGGAGATGGGAGAAAGTTGTAGAAAGTCAACCATCGCTGCAGCCCTCCACCAGTCGGGGCTTTATGGCAGAGTGGCCCGACGGAAGCCTCTCCTCAGTGCAAGACACATGAAAGCCCGCATGGAGTTTGCTAAAAAAACACCTGAAGGACTCCAAGATGGTGAGAAATAAGATTCTCTGGTCTGATGAGAACAAGATAGAACTTTTTGGGCTTAATTCTAAGCGGTATGTGTGGAGAAAACCAGACACTGCTCATCACCTGTCCAATACAGACCCAACAGTGAAGCATGGTGGTGGCAGCATCATGCTGTGGGGGTGTTTTTCAGCTGCAGGGACAGGACAACTGGTTGCAATCGAGGGAAAGATGAATGTGCCCAAGTACAGGGATATCCCGGACGAAAACCTTCTCCAGAGTGCTCAGGACCTCAGACTGTGCCGAAGGTTTACCTTCTAACAAGACAATGACCCTAAGCACACAGCTAAAATAACGAAGGAGTGTCTTCACAACAACTCTGTGACTGTTCTTGAATGGCCCAGCCAGAGCCCTGACTTAAACCCAATACAGCATCTTTGGAGAGACCTAAAAATGGCCGTCCACCAACGTTTACCATCCCCCCTGACAGAACTGGAGAGAATCTGCAAGGCGGAATGACAGAGGATCCGCAAATCCAGGTGTGAAAAACTTGTTGCATCTTTCCCAAAAAGACTCATGGCTGTATTAGATCAAAAGGAGCTTCTACTAAATACTGAGCAAAGGGTCTGAATACTTAGGACCATGTGATATTTCAGTTTTTCTTTTTTAATAAATCTGCAAAAATGTCAACAATTCTGTGTTTTTCTGTCAATATGGGGTGCTGTGTGTACAATATGAGGTGCTGTGTGTACAATATGGGGTGCTGTGTGTACAATATGGGGTGCTGTGTGTACAATATGGGGTGCTGTGTGTACAATATGGGGTGCTGTGTGTACAATATGGGGTGCTGTGTGAACATTAATGAGGAAAAAAATGAGCTTAAATGATTTTAGCAAATGGCTGCAATATAACGAAGAGTGAAAAATTTAAGGGGGTTTGAATACTTTCCGTCCCCACAATATATATATACTCACAGGCTACTTTATTATCTGTTGTATAAAATTGAAAATGTTCATAGTTACTGGTAGAGTAGATATAAACCCATCACCAATATTTCATAGAAGCTTTACACTGGTAAGGTCACTAAAAGAATTGTCATCAGCAATATTTTTTTTTTTTCATTAAAATAATCCCTGTTGATCCTGCAATGGAAGTCCTTGTCCAGTCACTTCCTGTAATAGGGTGACAACGCTCTGTCCCTGCCTCCCATATACACTCACCGGACACTTTATTAGGTACGCCTTGCTAGTAGCGGGTTGGACCCCATTTTGCCTTCATTCTTCGTGGCATAGATTCAACAAGGGAACATTCCTTTAGGGATTTTGATCCAAAGTGACATGATAGCGTCATGCAACCATCTCTAGGGTTTACAGAGAATGGTGGGAAAAAGAGAAAATATCCAGTGAGCGGAAGTTGTGTGGAGGAAAATGCCTTGTTGAGGTCAGAGGAGAATGGGCAGACTGGTTCCAGAAGATAGAAAGGCAACAGTAACTCAAATAACCACTTGTTACACCCAAGGTATGCAGAATACCATCTCTGAACGCACAACACATCCAACCTTGAAGCAGGTGGGCTACAGCAGCAGAAGACCACACCGGGTGCCACTCCTGTCAGCTAAGAACAGGAAACTGAGGCTACAATTGGCACAGGATCACCAAAATTGAGAAGATTGGAAAAACGTTGTCTGGACTGATGAGTCTCGATTTTAGCTGCGACATTCAGATGGTGGGGTCAGAATTTGGCGCATGGATCCATCCTGTCTTGTATCACCGGTTCAGGCTGGTGGTGGGGGGTGTAATGGTGGGGGGGAAGGTAATTTTCTTGGCACACTTTGGTCCCCTTAGTACCAATTGAGCATGGTTTAAACCCCACGGCCTACCTGAGTATTGTTGCTGACCATGTCCATCCCTTTATGACTACAGTGTCCCCATCTTCTGATGGCTCCTTCCAGCAGGATAATGCACCATGTCACAAAGCTCCAATCATATCACCACTGGACAATGAGGTCCCTGTCCTCCAATGACCTCCACACTCACCACATCTCATCCAATAGAGGACCTTTGGGATGTGGTAGAATAAGAAATTTGCATCATGGATGTGCAGCCAACAAATCTGCAGCAACTGGGTGATGTTATCAGGTCACTATGGACCAAAATCTCTGAGGAATGTTTCCAACACCTTGTTGTATCTATGCCACCAAGAATGAAGGCAAAAGGGGGTCCAACCCGCTACTAACAAGGTGTAACTAATAAAGTGGCTGATTTGTACAGTGCCTATAGGATGGTCATTGCTGAGATGACCCTTGTGTTTCAAGAATTTAACCCCCCCCATGGCCCGCTTACCCCCTCCAGCAGAAAATGGCAATCACTCAGACAACACACATGGGTCACATACTATATTGCGTCTTCAGGGTTTCTATACAGCTGCCAAGGTTGCGGGAAGCACTGACGTTGAGTTGGGCTAAGCAGTGGTTCATGGTGTTGTGGTTCTCCACCTGTTTATTGTACAGCTCGGCGATCTCCGAAAATTTCTCATCGTATTCAGGAACATTGACCGTCTTCACCTGCAGCCTTTCCCCTTTCTCCAGAACTGAAAGGATATAACCGATTGTACAGATGAAATAAAGAAAGAAGTTAAAGTGCAGTTAGTGCAGTTAGTAAGTCCTGCTTACTCACTGTGGGTAAGCAGAGGTCTCTCTGCAAAGGTCAGACAATCTACCGCTGAGTAAAACACACACCCCTGCTGGGTACTAGCCAGAGCTCCCCAATCAGCAGAGAAAATGAGCTGTGATGATGGAAGAGCTGTAGTTCTGACTCAGTAGGGGGTGTGTCATACCTGTGCAGAGAGACTGCTGTTTCCGCACTGAAAACAAAGGTCTTTTTCTAAATAAAGTTTCAACAGAGCTCTGAAAACAGTACCGAGTTCATCAACCAGTAATAATACACCCATCATATCCAGAGCCAACGACAACCGCCTAATAGATTTGGGCCGAACAACCCCCCCCCGGTTAGATTTGCGCCAGAACTCTCGACCATCGCAAAAGATCCGAACTGCGAACCCTATTATAGTCTATGGGACCCGAACTTGGAAAATCAAATGGCCCCATTTTGAAGGCTTATATGCAAATTAAATTAATGATTTAATTAATGATGTTTAAAGTGTTTAAACAAATGTTTAAACAAAAAAAACAAAAAAAAATTCCTATAAATATAGTGCCTGGGGGTCCCCTTAGTATGCCTATAAAGTAGCGCATCTGTACCATGTATAGAACCTGCTGCAGCAAAACTGACATCTATAAAGAGAAAAAAATGATATTTAAGTTGTTGGCAATACAGAAATGTTAAAAAAAAGCAGCATGGGGGGGGGGCCTTGGACACGCAAATTCAGGCGATGTTCAGGCCAAACTTTTGCTCAGCTTGAATTGTTAGCCCAACCCTGCCGCCTAAAGGAAATCCACAGCAGTGGACCCCAGCTCCGCCCATTGCCGTGGCACTGACACATCCAACTAATTTTTGCTGGATTCTCCAAATGTTTCTGATGAACATAACTTTATAAATTGGTAACTTTTCCTACAACATGTCTGAAAATTTTATGAGCAGCAGCTTAACCACTTAAGGACCGCCTAACGCCGATTTACGTCGGCAAGGCGGCACGGGCAGGCAAAATCACGTACATGTACGTGATTTGCCTCTCGCGGGTGGGGGGTCCGATCGGACCCCCCCCCGGTGCCCGAAGCGGTCCCGTTCTGTTCCCCGGCGATCCGAGATGAGGGGGAGGCCATCCGTTCGTGGCCCCCCCCTCGCGATCGCCGCCGGCCAATGGGAACACTCCTTTGCTGCTGTATGCTAAACAGCAGCAAAGGAAATGATGTCATCTCCCCTCGGCTCGGTATTTTCCGTTCCAGCGCCGAGGGGAGAAGACATCAATGTGAGTGCACAACACACACACACACAGTAGAACATGCCAGGCATACAAAACACCCCGATCCCCCCCCCGATCGCCCCCCGATCCCCCCCCAATCACCCCCCCCCCCCCTGTCACAAACTGACACCAGCAGGTTTTTTTTTTTTTTTTTTTTTTTTTTTTCTGATTACTGCATAGTGTCAGTTTGTGACAGTTACAGTGTTGGGACAGTGAGTATCACCCCCCTTTAGGTCTAGGGTACCCCCCTAACCCCCCCTAATAAAGTTTTAACCCCTTGATCACCCCCTGTCACCAGTGTTGCTAAGCGATCATTTTTCTGATCGCTGTATTAGTGTCGCTGGTGACGCTAGTTAGTGAGGTAAATATTTAGGTTCGCCGTCAGCGTTTTATAGTGACAGGGACCCCCATATACTACCTAATAAATGTTTTAACCCCTTGATTGCCCCCTAGTTAACCCTTTCACCACTGATCACCGTATAACCGTTACGGGTGACGCAGGTTAGTTCGTTTATTTTTTATAGTGTCAGGGCACCCGCCGTTTATTACCTAATAAAGGTTTAGCCCCCTGATCGCCCGGCGGTGATATGCGTCGCCCCAGGCAGCGTCAGATTAGCGCCAGTACCACTAACACCCACGCACGCAGCATGCGCCTCCCTTAGTGGTATAGTATCTGATCGGATCAATATCTGATCTGATCAGATCTATACTAGCGTCCCCAGCAGTTTAGGGTTCCCAAAAACACAGTGTTAGCGGGATCAGCCCAGATACCCGCTAGCACCTGCGTTTTGCCCCTCCGCCCAGCCCACCCAAGTGCAGTATCGATCGATCACTGTCACTTACAAAACACTAAACGCATAACTGCAGCGTTCACAGAGTCAGGCCTGATCCCTGCGATCGCTAACAGTTTTTTTGGTAGCATTTTGGTGAACTGGCAAGCAAGCACCAGGCAGCGTCAGGTTAGCGCCAGTACCGCTAACACCCACGCACGCACCGTACACCTCCCTTAGTGGTATAGTATCTGATCGGATCAATATCTGATCCGATCAGATCTATACTAGCATCCCCAGCAGTTTAGGGTTCCCAAAAACGCAGTGTTAGCGGGATCAGCCCAGATACCTGCTAGCACCTGCGTTGTGCCCCTCCGCCCGGCCCAGCCCATCCCACCCAAGTGCAGTATCGATCGATCACTGACACTTACAAGGCACTAAACGCATAACTGCAGCGTTCGCAGAGTCAGGCCTGATCCCTGCGATCGCTAACAGTTTTTTTGGTAGCATTTTGGTGAACTAGCAAGCACCGGCCCCAGGCAGCGTCAGGTTAGCGCCAGTACCACTAACACCCACGCACGCAGCATACGCCTCCTTTAGTGGTATAGTATCTGAACGGATCAATATCTGATCCGATCAGATCAGATCTATACTAGCGTCCCCAGCAGTTTAGGGTTCCCAAAAACGCAGTGTTAGCGGGATCAACCCAGATACCTGCTAGCACCTGCGTTTTGCCCCTCCGCCCGGCCCAGTCCAGCCCACCCAAGTGCAGTATCGATCGATCACTGTCACTTACAAAACACTAAACGCATAACTGCAGCGTTTGCAGAGTCAGGCCTGATCCCTGCGATCGCTAACAGTTTTTTTGGAAGCTTTTTATTGAACTGGCAAGCACCAGCGGCCTAGTACACCCCGGTCGTAGTCAAACCAGCACTGCAGTAACACTTGGTGACGTGGCGAGTCCCATAAGTGCAGTTCAAGCTGGTGAGGTGACAAGCACAAGTAGTGTCCCGCTGCCACCAAAAAGACAAACACAGGCCCGTCGTGCCCATAGTGCCCTTCCTGCTGCATTCGCCAATCCTAATTGGGAACCCACCACTTCTGCAGCGCCCGTACTTCCCCCATTCACATCCCCCAACGAAATGCAGTCGGCTGCATGAGAGGCATTTTTATGTGCTCCCGAGTACCCCTACCCAACGAACCCCCCCCAAAAAGATGTTGTGTCTGCAGCAAACGCGGATATAGGCGTGACACCCGCTATTATTGTCCCTTCTGTCCTGACAATCCTGGTCTTTGCATTGGTGAATGTTTTGAACGCTACCATACACTAGTTGAGTATTAGCGTAGGGTACAGCATTGCACAGACTAGGCACACTTTCACAGGGTCTCCCAAGATGCCATCGCATTTTGAGAGACCCGAACCTGGAACCGGTTACAGTTATAAAAGTTAGTTACAAAAAAAGTGTAAAAAAAAAAAAAATATATATAAAATAAAAAAAAATAGTTGTCGTTTTATTGTTCTCTCTCTCTATTCTCTCTCTCTATTGTTCTGCTCTTTTTTTACTGTATTCTATTCTGCAGTGTTTTATTGTTATTGTTATTGTTATTGTTATTATGTTTTATCATGTTTGTTTTTCAGGTATGTAATTATTTATACTTTATTGTTTACTGTGCTTTATTGTTAACCATTTTTTTGTCTTCAGGTACGCCATTCACAACTTTGAGTGGTTATACCAGAATGATGCCTGCAGGTTTAGGTATCATCTTGGTATCATTCTTTTCAGCCAGCGGTCGGCTTTCATGTAAAAGCAATCCTAGCGGCTAATTAGCCTCTAGACTGCCTTTACAACCCGTGGGAGGGAATGCCCCCCCCCCCCCACCGTCTTCCGTGTTTTTCTCTGGCTCTCCTGTCTCAACAGGGAACCTGAGAATGCAGCCGGTGATTCAGCCAGCTGACCATAGAGCTGATCAGAGACAAGAGTGGCTCCAAACATCTCTATGGCCTAAGAAACCGGAAGCTACGAGCATTTTATGACTTAGATTTCGCCGGATGTAAATAGCGCCATTGGGAAATTGGGGAAGCATTTTATCACACCGATCTTGGTGTGGTCAGATGCTTTGAGGGCAGAGGAGAGATCTAGGGTCTAATAGACCCCAATTTTTTCAAAAAAGAGTACCTGTCACTACCTATTGCTATCATAGGGGATATTTACATTCCCCGAGATAACAATAAAAATGATTTAAAAAAAAAAAAAATGAAAGGAACAGTTTAAAAATAAGATAAAAAAGCAAAAAAATAATAAAGAAAAAAAAAAAAAAAAAAAAAAGCACCCCTGTCGCCCCCTGCTCTTGCGCTAAGGCGAACGCAAGCGGCGGTCTGTCGTCAAACGTAAACAGCAATTGCACCATGCATGTGAGGTATCGCCGCGAAGGTCAGATCGAGGGCAGTAATTTTTGCAGTAGACCTCCTCTGTAGATCTAAAGTGGTAACCTGTAAAGGCTTTTAAAGGCTTTTAAAAATGTATTTATTTTGTTGCCACTGCACGTTTGTGCGCAATTGTAAAGCATGTCATGTTTGGTATCCATGTACTCGGTCTAAGATCATCTTTTTTATTTCATCAAACATTTGGGCAATATAGTGTGTTTTAGTGCATTAAAATTTAAAAAAGTGTGTTTTTTCCCCAAAAAATGCGTTTGAAAAATCGCTGCGCAAATACTGTGTGAAAAAAAAAAATGAAACACCCACCATTTTAATCTGTAGGGCATTTGCTTTAAAAAAATATATAATGTTTGGGGGTTCAAAGTAATTTTCTTGCAAAAAAAAAAAAACTTTTTCATGTAAAAAATAAGTGTCAGAAAGGGCTTTGTCTTCAAGTGGTTAGAAGAGTGGGTGATGTGTGACATAAGCTTCTAAATGTTGTGCATAAAATGCCAGGACAGTTCAAAACCCCCCCAAATGACCCCATTTTGGAAAGTAGACACCCCAAGCTATTTGCTGAGAGGCATGTCGAGTCCATGGAATATTTTATATTGCGACACAAGTTGCGGGAAAGAGACAAATTTTTTTTTTTTTTTTTTTTTTTTTGCACAAAGTTGTCACTAAATGATATATTGCTCAAACATGCCATGGGAATATGTGAAATTACACCCCAAAATACATTCTGCTGCTTCTCCTGAGTACGGGGATACCATATGTGTGAGACTTTTTGGGAGCCTAGCCGTGTACGGGACCCCGAAAACCAAGCACCGCCTTCAGGCTTTCTAAGGGGCGTGAATTTTTGATTTCACTCTTCACTGCCTATCACAGTTTCGGAGGCCATGGAATGCCCAGGTGGCACAAAACCCCCCCAAATGACCCCATTTTGGAAAGTAGACACCCCAAGCTATTTGCTGAGAGGTATAGTGAGTATTTTGCAGACCTCACTTTTTGTCACAAAGTTTTGAAATTTGAAAAAAGAAAAAAAAAAAAAGTTTTTTCTTGTCTTTCTTCATTTTCAAAAACAAATGAGAGCTGCAAAATACTCACCATGCCTCTCAGCAAATAGCTTGGGGTGTCTACTTTCCAAAATGGGGTCATTTGGGGGGGGTTTGTGCCACCTGGGCATTCCATGGCCTCCGAAACGGTGTTAGGCAGTGAAGAGTAAAATCAAAAATTCACGCCCTTAAAAACGCTGAAGGCGGTGATTGGTTTTCGGGGCCCCGTACGCGGCTAGGCTCCCAAAAAGTCCCACACATGTGGTATCCCCATACTCAGGAGAAGCAGCTAAATGTATTTTGGGGTGCAATTCCACATAGGCCCATGGCCTGTGTGAGCAATATATCATTTAGTGACAACTTTGTGCAAAAAAAAAAAAAAAAAAAAAAAAAGTGTCACTTTCCCGCAACTTGTGTCAAAATATAAAATATTCCATGGACTCAATATGCCTCTCAGCAAATAGCTTGGGGTGTCTACTTTCCAAAATGGGGTCATTTGGGGGGGGGTTGTGCCACCTGGGCATTCCATGGCCTCCGAAACTGTGATAGGCAGTGAAGAGTGAAATCAAAAAGTTACACCCTTAGAAATCCTGAAGGCGGTGATTGGTTTTCGGGGTCCCATACGCGGCTAGGCTCCCAAAAAGTCCCACACATGTGGTATCCCCGTACTCAGGAGAAGTAGCTGAATATATTTTGGGGTGCAATTCCACATAGGCCCATGGCCTGTGTGAGCAATATATCATTTAGTGACAACTTTTTGTAAATATTTTTTTTTTTTTTTTTTTTTGTCATTATTCAATCACTTGGGACAAAAAAAATAAATATTCAATGGGTTCAACATGCCTATCAGCAATTTCCTTGGGGTGTCTACTTTCCAAAATGGGGTCATTTGGGGGGGTTTTGTACTGCCCTGCCATTTTAGCACCTCAAGAAATGACATAGGCAGTCATAAACTAAAAGCTGTGTAAATTCCAGAAAATGTACCCTAGTTTGTAGACGCTATAACTTTTGCGCAAACCAATAAATATACGCTTATTGACATTTTTTTTACCAAAGACATGTGGCCGAATACATTTTGGCCTAAATGTATGACTAAAATTGAGTTTATTGGATTTTTTTTATAACAAAAAGTAGAAAATATCATTTTTTTTCAAAATTTTCGGTCTTTTTCCGTTTATAGCGCAAAAAATAAAAACTGCAGAAGTGATCAAATACCATCAAAAGAAAGCTCTATTTGTGGGAAGAAAAGGACGCAAATTTCGTTTGGGTACAGCATTGCATAACCGCGCAATTAGCAGTTAAAGCGACGCAGTGCCAAATTGGAAAAAGACCTCTGGTCCTTAGGCAGCATAATGGTCCGGGGCTCAAGTGGTTAATAAATAAACAGATACGTACCCAAAGCTAAGTAGCTCCTTGTGGGTGGGGTTACACTTTAATATTATTTAAAACACCTACCTTTCACTTGTCTGGGGTGCCTGACTTGTGTAGACAAGGGTTCAGTCTGTGGAAAAAAAAAATGCATTTGACAAATGAAATGAGGAGATAAAAATAAACGGCATATAAAATGTTGATCACCTAGCGCCCTTCCATTCCTCCTCCCCATTACAACATGCCTGACATAAAGCCACGGAGAAGAAGAATGTTCCCTGATACACAAACTCTTTTCCTTGAAGATGTCTGCAGATCATCAGGAAGATAATGTAACCTGGCCGGGGGTCGTATCCCAATACAGTTCCCTGGGGACAGCAGGAGCAGGAAAAAAGGTAAGAGCTGAACATTTTCACATTTGCTTGATTTACCTGGAAGAGCTCAGCAAGATTATTTTTTAATGGTGGTGCTTAAATTGTAACTGCATCTTTGGGTACAGTCATAGGACTGAGGGCTTTGCTCAGGGCTGTCTTTAACACGGGGCAAAAGGGGCTGCTGCCCCGGGCCCAGTCATTGTTTGGGGCTTAAGTGTTTGCCCAGGGTCCAATCAGTATTAAAGAGGGCCCTGACTTTGCTGTGACCCCCGTATTACTGCAGCACATGGTAACACACGTTAACTGCACTGATGGATCGCTGTGCCATTCATTGTGAACAGCACCCCATTGCAATAGTGCGTTGTGGTAAAAACTTTGTTGCATATCTGTTTTTGGAGATGCTTTTCAAATGATATTTACATGTATTACCCAATTAAAATTTCACCCAAATTTTACCCTCGTACTTTGTTCTCTGGTTTGTTCGCAAAAGAAAGTCCCACCCACCCAGCAAATCCAGCGCTGTCTGGTATAAGCTGCCGCTCCATCTCTGCGCTCCAGGTCCCGCGCCACCATCTTCTCACATGGCATCACCAAGAAGCCACTTGTCTCTTCCAGGGTCTTTGAGTCAACCCCCTGATAAAGTCTGGCGGCACATGCACAGTGCGGCGGAGAGTTCCTGGCACTGCAGATTTGCCCGATGAGTCAACCCCCTGATGAAGTCTGGCGGCACATGCACAGTGCGGCGGAGAGTTCCTGGCACTGCAGATTTGCCTGATGAGTCAACCCCCCTGATGAAGTGTGGCGGCACATGCACAGTGTGGCGGAGAGTTCCTGGCACTGCAGATTTGCCTGATAAATCAACCCCCTGATGAAGTGTGGCGGCACGTGCAGAGTTCCTGGCACAGTGTACTGCAGATTTGCCCGAAGCCTCCTGGGTTGTGTGATGCCCCCTCCCCAAACAAAATGTAATATGGCCAGTTTTGCATCCTTGGACTTCTTTTGCTTGGTCCTGACCACTGCAGAATGGGAGCATCCCACAAGAGCTGCAGTTTTGAAGTTGCTCTGACCCAGTTTTTTAGACAATACAATTTGGTCCATGTTAAAGTTCCTCAGATCCTTACACGTGTACATTTTTTTTCTGCTTTCAACACATCAACTTCAGGGATAACATGTTCACTTGCTGCCTAAGATATTTCACCCACTTTCAGGTGCCTTTGCAATGAGATAATCAATATTGCCTGTCAGTGGTCAGTAATGGTATGGCTGATCAGTGCATTTTGGACATCATGGAGGCAAGTCTAACTTGCACATGACACCACCTTCCCCTAAAGCTTTATCAATACGCTACAAGGGTTTTTTTTTTTAAAGGGGTCTACATTTTTAGGATTGTAAGCTGTTATAAGAGGGAACCTCCTGTATTGTATTATAACTGTCCCTCTGTATATTGATAAGTGCTGCGCAAACTGTTGGTACTATATAAATCCTCTATAATAATATTAATAATAATACACTATATTGCCAAAAGTATTGGGACACACCTCCAAATCATTGGATTCTGGTGTTCCAATCACCTCCATGGTCACAGGTGTATAAAATCACGCACCTAGGCATGCAGACTGCTTTGCGGAACCGTGATAGGTTGCCACCTGTGCAATAAGTCCATCATAAGTCAACTATTAGTGGTTAGTGATGGGCTCAGACGTGTTGGGATTCTAGTCCCAACCCACCTGAGCAATCCCACCAGGAAGCCGACACGGCACACCGCCACTCATAGGCAGTGAGGCACTTCCTGGTCTGCAGCTGCACAGACTGGGAAATGCCTCACTGCCTATGACTTGCGGTGTGCAATGTCGGCTTCCTGGTGGGATTGCTCAGGTGGGTTGAGGCTACCATCCCAAACATGCCTGAGCCCATCACTGTTAGTGGTATTATAACAAAGTGGAAGCAACTAGGAACAACAGCAACTCAGCCACGAAGTGGTAGGCCACGTAAAATGACAGAGCGGGGTCAGCGCATGCTGAAGCGCACAGTGCGAAGAAGTCGCCAAGTGTCTGCAGAGTCAATAGCTACAGACCTCCAAACTTCGTGTGGCCTTCAAATTAGCACAACAACCGTGCGTAGAGAGCTTCGTGGAATGGGTTTCCATGGCCGAGCAGCAGCTTCCAAGCCTTACATCACCAAGTGCAATGCAAAGCGTCGGGTGCAGTGGTGTAAAGCACGCCGTCACTGGACCCTAGAGTGGTGGAGATGTGTTCTCTGGAGTGACGAATCACGCTTCTCTGGCAATCCAATGGACGTGTCTGGGTTTGGCGGTTGCCAAGAGAATGGTACTTGCCTGACTGCATTGTGCCAAGTGTAATGTTTGGTGGAGGGGGGATTATGGTGTGGGGGTTGTCTTTCAGGGGTTGGGCTTGGCCCCTTAGTTCCAGTGAAGGGAACTCTTAAGGCGTCAGAATACCAAGACATTTTGGACAATTTCATGCTCCCAACTTTGTGGGAACAGTTTGGGGATGGCCCCTTCCTGTTCCAACATGACTGCCCACCAATGCACAAAGCAAGGTCCATAAAGACATGGATGAGCGAGTTTGGGGTGGAGGAACTTGACCGGCCTGCACAGAGCCCTGACCTCAACCCGATAGAACACCCTTGGGATGAATTAGAGCGAAGACTGCGAGCCAGGTCTTCTCGTCCAACATCAATGCCTGATCTTCCAAATGGGCTTCTGGAAGAATGGTCAAACATTCCCATAGACACACTCCTAAACCTTGTGGACGGCCTTCCCAGAAGAGTTGAAGCTGTTATAGCTGCAAAGGGTGGGCCAACTCAATATTAAACCCTACGGACTAAGACTGGGATGCCATTAAAGTTCATGTGCGTGTAAAGGCAGGTGTCTAAATGGCAATATCGTGTAATAATAATAATTATAAACATTTTAAATAATAATAGTATTATAATTAATATTAATAACAATATAATAATACCAAATGTAAATAATAATACAAATAATAACAAAATAATATGCAATAATGATAATGATAATAATAATAAATAAAATAATAACATTACAAATAATAACAAAATAATAATAATAATAATAATAATAATAATAAATAAAATAATAATAATACAAATAATAACAAGAATAATATACAACAACAATAATAATAATAATAATAATAATAATAATAATAATAATAAAAATGGGGATATGGCTGAAATTATTAATAATAAATAATAATAATAAATAAAATAATAATAATACAAATAATAATGCAAATAATAATAATAATAATGGGGATATGGCTGAAATTATTAATAATAAATAATAATAATAATAATAAATAAAATAATAATAACACAAATAATAATATTAATAATAATAATAGTAGCCTCCCTGGCAGTATGATTATGTCAGATTTTTGCGTCTCAAAGCGGTACAATTATTTTGCATAGAAATTTGGCGTTTTATATTGTAGGCCTGTAATTCTTAGCAATAACACACTTAAATCTGTCCAAACAAGAGTCTAGTAGATATCCCGGGTATAATGAAGTTTGAAACACAAAATCATAAATTATAATATAATAAATAACTATAAATACTTATAAAAAAATAATAATATAATAATAATAAAATTATTTTCCCCACGATTCACTATCGCTCAATTCTGCAAGTGTTCTAATTTACTATCGCTGTTTTCTAGCTGGTCTAAAACCACTTTTGAAGTAAAGGGACACTTTTTGGTTGCTATGGACAACAGTATATATAATATAAAACTGCATGCGGGGCATTGGACAAAGCACTGGGGAGAAAAGGGGATGTGAAATAATTTCATACAGTAATGTAATCTGTAAGATTACAGTGTACTGTATGCAGTGGCGTCGCTAGGGGGTGGCTTTTGGGGCTAAAGCCCTGAATCTGGGGCCCATAGCCCCAAGTCTCTGCAGGGGTCCCCAAGGGGAGGGGAGGCTCTCTGGGGACCCTGATGTAAGGGGGGGGGGCTCTCTGGGGACCCTGATGCAGGGGGGAGGCTCTCTGGGAACCCTGATGCAAGGGGGAGGCTCGCTGATGTAAGAAGGGGCTCTCTGGGGACCCTGATGTAAGAAGGGGCTCTCTGGGGACCCTGATGTAAGAAGGGGCTCTCTGGGGACCCTGATGCAAGGGGAGGCTCTCTGGGGACCCTGATGCAAGGCGGAGCCTCTTTGGGGACCCTGATGTAAGGGGGGGGCTCTCTGGGGACCCTGATGTAAGGGGGGGCTCTCTGGGGACCCTGATGCAAGGGGAGACTCTCTGGGGACCCTGATGCATGGGGGAGCCTCTTTGGGGACCCTGATGCAAGGGGGAGGCTCTCTGGGGATATATACACACACGTACAGTATATTACATGTGTATGCCCACCCAAGTGTATGGCTTTCTTTAATACGCTGCTATGGGTTCTAGCCCCAGATCTTTTGTAGACCTAGCAATGCCCCTGATTGTATGTATTATGATTTTTCACTTTTTTTTTATTTGCCGCCGGGCTCCGCCCCTGTGCGTTGCGACAATCGCAGGGAACAGATCCCAGCACAGAGAGGCTTCAGACACAGTGGGGGGGACATTGCAGGATCCCGGGGACAAGGTAAGTACACCACACCAGGATCCTGCAATGCAATCCCGAGTGTGGCTCGGGGGTACCGCTAATGGTGATGAAATTTAACCCCGAGTCACACTCGGGAAAACCGCCAGGGAGGTTAATAAAATAATAAAAATACAAACAATAATAAAATAATAATAATAAAAATAATAATAAAGGAGATATGGCTTAAACTTTGGACTTATTGTTGAAAAATAACCATCACAGTAACGCAAAAATGTTCATTCTTTAGACTTTCTTATCATCAAGCTTTGTGTTACTTCCTGGAATGATCAGTTAAGAAATGTTTCCTGTCCAAAGATCCTATCTGAAGGGCCTGGGAACAGAGAACTTCACAGCAGGTACACGCCACTGCCACTGTCAGCGACACACACATATTCACCCTAAATACGACCCCGCCCCCCTCCTACCTCCTCGGCACTACCCTGCGCACAGCAGGGCAGGCAGCAGAACATTGTGCCCACTGGAAGAGCCGGATCCACGGGACCCGTCTGACACCCGGAGGAGCTCAGATCACAAGACCGAGCAAAGTGAAAGAACTCCGATGACGTGACCCGTGACCGAGAAAGAGGACAAACCAGTTCCTTCCTTCAATATTGTGTGTGTGGAGGAAGGGCTCAGCGAAGGCGGATCTATCGCCAGGATGAAGGAAAACCTTTCCAAATAGGAACATGTCATCGTTTGGGGACATTTTTTTTTTTTATTTATTTAAAGGGGAATTTTGTATTTCTGAAATTTTTTTCAGAATAAATTGCTCATTCGGTTTACAAATAAATCACGGGGTTGATTGATTTACTAAAGACAAATAGACGGTGCACTTTGCAGAGTGCAGTTGCTCCAGAGATTAGTAAATGAGGGGGGGGGAAGCTTCACTTTGCAAAGAATACCCAATCACATGCAAGGAAAATTAAAAAAAAAAATAAAAAAAAAAAAATAAAAAAAAAAAATCACATTTTTGCTTGCACTGGTGCAAATGCAACTGCACAAAGTGTACAGTCTATTTGTCTGTAGTAAATCAACCACAAAGTTTTTTTAATGCAAAGGGGTTGATTTACTAAATATATTTTATAAATAATAATAAATATAATATCTAATTATCTAACAACGAATGCCGTATCTAAACGATTGGAACATAATGAATTATTAATAATAAATAATAATAAAAATAATATCTAATTATCCGAAATAACGAATGCCGCATCTAAACGAATGGAACGTAACAAATTATTAATAATAAATAATAATAAAAATAATATCTAATTATCCGAAATAATGAATGCTGCATCTAAACAAATGGACCGTAACGAACTATTAATAATAAATAGAATATCTAATTATCCGAAATAACGAATGCCGCATCTAAACGAATGGAAGGTAACAAATTATTAATAATAAATAATAATAAAAATAATATGTAATTATCCGAAATAATGAATGCTGCATCTAAACGAATGGAATGTAACAAACTATTAATAATAAATAATAATAAATATAATATTTAAATATCAAAAATAAGGAATGCCGCATCTAAATGAATGTAACGTAACTAATTATTAATAATAAATAATAATAAATATAATATCTAATTATTTGAAATAACGAATGCCACATCTAAACGAATGGAAGGTAGCGAATTATTAATAATAAATAATAATAAATATAATATCTAATTATCCGAAATAACGAATGCTGCATCTAAATGAATGGACCGTAATGAATTATTAATAATAAATATAATATCTAATTATCTGAAATAATGATGCCGCATCTAAACGAATGGAACGCAACAAATTATTAATAATAAATAATAATAAATATAATATCTAATTATCCAAAATAACGAATGCCGCATCTAAACAAATGGAATGTAACAAATTATTAATAATAGAGAATAATAAATATAATATCTAATTATCCAAAATAATGAATGCTGCATCTAAACGAATGGAACGTAACAAATTATTAATAATAAATAATAATAAATATAATATCCAATTATCCAAAATAATAATTAAGAAATAATAATAATAAAACGTTTTAATTATTATTATTATTATGAATTTGTTCCGTTCTGTATATCATAAATAATAATAATCATATAAACTTTTTATTATGATTATTTATTATTATTAATTTGTTACGTTCCATTCAATTAGATGCGGCATTCGTTATTTTGGATAATTCGTAGTAACTTTGGATAAATTTGTATTCGTTACGTTCACTAACAGCTAAACTTGAAAGGAGACTCCAATACCTATAATTTAATAGTTAGTTATTATTAATTAGTTAGTTAATTATTTTGGATTTTAGAATTTTCAGATTTTCGTTTTTTCGGATTGTCTTTTCTTATTTTCGGATTTCCGAAAAATTTCCAAATTTTCGAAATTTTTGGTTTTCTGAATTTTCGAATTTACGAGTTTACGAATTTTCGAATGTATTTGAAATAACGAATTTCGATCATAACAAATGACCCGAAAAACGGAAAAAAAAAAAAAAAACATGGACACCCCAATCTTGGCACCCCAGATGTTTTGGAACTACATTTCCCATGATGCTCATGCATTCTGCAGTGTAATTGAGCATCATGGGAAATGTAGTTCCAAAACATCTGGGGTGTTCACCATCACTGACCTAGGCCATAAACCAGGAAGTGACTGACGAAAAAAAAAAAAAAAGTTTAAAAATAAGTATATATAATATACAGATACCTATGTGTACCTTTCTGCAGTATTTACTTATGCTGGCAGCATAAGGAATACAAATAGTCAATGTTGAATGAGAGAGTGAAGCATAGGTGAGCGCAGCCTATTGCATTTAGGTGTGCACCCCAAAGCTCAAGCGCATAGTATCGATCACTCGCAGTGAAAGGGAAGGGGCCAGTAAGTTACATATTTACCGGCCCCTCCCCCCCACTCATCCTAAAACATCCCTGCAGCAACAGCCGGAGGGAGAGGAGGGAAGCTGGCAGCGCTGAGGGAGGAGCCAGGGCAGTAGGGGGACTCTGTGCTGCATAGGGTGTGCCTGGGCACACCCGGCACACCCTGTGCGCACACCTATGGAGTGAAGATCCACTTTAAAACAGAACTACGCGGCACCACAAACCAAAAAAATGCTATTCCATTCATTTTTATTATTCAAAGCCCCGTCCATTTGTGTCTCCGTGCTTTATTTCGCTGACAGATCACTTTGAAAAACTCTAACCCTCTAGCATTTCTGGCCGCGGCCATCTTGGGTAAGGGCAGATGATTCGTGTAGCATTTACTTCCTGTAATCCATCTGCCCTTAGCTCAGGCATGCAGGCAGGAGGGTGTGCTTAGCTGAGAAAGCGCCCCCCCCCTCCCCATCTCCGCCCCCCGCCTTCTCCTCGCCTCCTGAAGACTCCTAGGATGTATGACATCATTTTGGCCTAGGCCAGAAACCAGGAAGTAGCTGGTAGCTCCTCCCCGCATCGTATAACCCCCTAGAAGAAGCGCTCTACCGGGGGGGTTACCTTGCCTTCCATAGACGCCGAATGTGGGACTCGGCCCCCCCCGACCTCCCCCCCTCCCCCCGGCACCCGCGTCATTGGATTTGAATGACAGCAGCGGGAGCCAATGGCTGCGCTGCTATCAATCTATCCAATCGAGAGCCGAGAACCTCGAGCACAGAGGAAGAGCGCGTTTCTCCGGCGGGAGAATACAGGACTCAGGTGAGTAAAACTGGGGGGGGGGGCGCGGGGGGCCGGTCAGTGACAGAAGTTTTTTTTCACCTTAATGCATTAAGGTGAAAAAAAAATGAGGGTTTGCGACCCCCTTAACCGCTTTCCGACCGCCTATATACGGCGGCAGAAGGGCACGTACAGGCAGGTTAACGTACCTATACGTTGCCCTTTAAGAGGCGGTCTGCGAGACCCCCCCCCGGAGCTCCGTGACCGCGGGTCCCGCGGACTCCCACAGATCACGGGGATAGCCGCGATCGTCTCGCGGTGAGGAAGAACGGGGAGATGCCGACGTAAACAAGCATTTCCACCGTTCTGCCTAGTGACAGGACACTGATCACAGCTCCCTGTAATCGGGAGCGGTGATCAGTGTCGTGTCACACATAGCCCCCCCCCCACAGTTAGAATCACTCCCTAGGACACACTTAACCCCTACAGCGCCACCTAGTGGTTAACTCCTTCACTGCCAGTCACATTTACAAAGTAATCAATGCATTTTTAATCGCACTAATCGCTGTATAAATGTGAATGGTCCCAAAATCGAGCCAAAATTGTCCGATCTGTCTGCCATAATGTCGCACTCAATAAAAATGCCATAAAACTATCCCCTATTTTGTAGACGCTATAACTTTTGCGCAAACCAATCAATAAATGCTTATTGCTAATTTTTTTTTTAATCAAAAATATGTAGAAGAATACGTATCGGCCTAAACTGAGGAAAAAAATAGTTTTTTTATATAATTTTTGGGGGATATTTATTAAAGCAAAAAATATAGCGTTTTTTTTTTTAAATTGTCGCTATTTTTTTGTTTATAGCGCAAAAAATAAAAACTGCAGGGGTGATCAAATACCACCAAAAGAAAGCTCTATTTGTGGGGAAAGAAAAGGGCATCAATTTTGTTTGGGTGCAGCGTCGCACGACCACGCAATTGTCAGTTAAAGCGACGCAGTGCCGAATCGCAAAAAACGCTCTGGTCTTTGGCCAGCCAAATGGTCCGGGGATTAAGTGGTTAAAGCAAACTCCCCCCATTCATCCATGTCTCCATGTTTTATTTTGCTGACAAATTAAAAAAAAAAAAACACCCCCGCCTAGCATTTCTGGACGAACCATCTTGAGTAAGGGCAGATGATTCATGTAGCATTTACTTCCTGAAATCCATCTGCCCTTAGCTGGGGCATGCAGGCGGGAGGGTGTGCTTGGCTGAGAAAGCCCCACCTTCCCTCCTGAAGACTCCCAAGATGTATGACATCATTTTGGCCTATTTGAGGCCAAACGTACTCCCTGTTACAGGGTGACACTGACAACGTTCTGCCTCTGTCTCCAAAATGTTCTCACTCTGTCACATGGGCTTCCAAAAGGAGACTACAAATGGCCATTTCAACACATTTTGAATAGGTTTATGGCATAAAGGGTGGGGAATCCTGTTAACAACAAAAATCGCACCATCCCTTAGTATTAGAACTATCAAGAAATGTAAAAACCCCTTATGTACCTTCAGCTTGCAATAAGACAGTAAGCATGGGGATTTTAATGTGCCTCAAATACAGTAAAATCACAGTTCAAAAAATGGCAACAGCACCTTTTGAACTGTGATTTATGGACGCTTCCGGGTTTATATATTTTTTTTGTTAGGGTTAAGATCTTTATATTTTGGGCATAGGAGATATTGGGCATAGGTGACTTTTGTGTCATCTTTCCCCTCCTTTGATATTTGTCAAGTCCCTGGGTTAAGCCCTGTGGATTTAGTGGGTGGGATCCATCTAGGTGACTCCTTTCCTGTTGATTACCTTTATGACTCATGATCGATATTTCCGTATTTTTGAGACTCTTACTAACCGCTGGGTACTTCTCCTTTTGTTTGGCCCTTAACTGAAGCAAAGAAACTCTTTTTGGTTGGCTACTTTGTTGGAAAGACTACAAGAGGAAGTGGATCCTGAAGAAGCCCCTTCCGGGCGAAACATGTCGATCCATCGCTTCTTTACTTCCTTGTACCTAAATGTAAAAACTATTTGGGCAGCTGTTGACCACTGTTTTTATATGTACAGTGGAACCTTGGTTAAAGACTAACACGGTTAACGAGCGTATTTAAAGATGGGCAACTTTTTTTTTTTAAATTCTGACTCGGTTTGCGAGCGCTGTCTCACAAAACCAGCAGAATTCAAGCTAATGGGGTATGCAGTACCACATTTGGCCAGAGGTGCGGGGGCATCGGGGACACTCGGAATGGTTCGGAGCCGTTCAGAAATACTCTGAACCACTCGGAAATACTCGGAAACACTCGGAAATACTCCGTTCCCCAGTGTTTCCGAATCTTTCCGAGTTAAGCCGAGCTGTCCCAGAGTATTTCCGAGGCTCTCTGGCGCACCCCCTCCACCTCTGACCACATGCGGTATTGCATCTAATAGAAGTCAATGCGGAACAAATTATCTTCGTTTCCATTGACTTCTATGGGGAAATTCGCTTTGATATGCACGTGCTTTGGATTACAAGCATTCTCCTGGAATGGATTATGCTCGTAATCTAAGGTTCCACTGTATGAGGGAATATTTTAATGTTAGAATAAACTTGACTTGTTATGTATATATATCATGATGGTGTTGTGTCCTTTTGGAGGTATTTGAAGCACATTGAAATCCCTATCCTCACTGTTTCTTGCATGCTAGGGGTACATGTGGGTCATTTCATTTCTTGATACATTTTTAATAGGCTGCCTATGCAAGACAAAGGAAGAAAGGCTGGATCTGCAACATTTTTTAATGCAACAAAACACAATGCATGGCAATGTAGATTGCGGTGTGCTGGAGTGCGGGCCTGCTGACACCTTGTGAGGTGCGTTGCCATTTTAAAGTGAATGGAACTCCAACACAGTGTGCAAAGTGCCACTCATTAGCACATAATGCAAAGGTGCAAGCCTGTAGCAATTAAAAAGGCTAAAATAATAATAAAAAAACTAATTAGATTTGATCCCCTTTAATTCTACGTGATGCAAAACTGCAAACAGAAATGGAAATGTGTGGCACCGCCACCATACTTCGGAGGGAGGTGTTCGCCCTTCTACAGGCCGGCTTTCCATCCTTGTCCAGTATAGGGAATAGGATCCATATGCTCGGGGCTCTGTGGTTTTCGGCTCCCACCACAAACACCCATATGAGCTGTCAGTTCCCTCACACCCTGTGCCCAGCCGGGAGGCGAGCTGAGCGATCGCAGGCTCCTGTGACAAAACTCCGGGTGATTAATCAGGTGGCCCAGCAATCAAGATACACATTTTCCAATTTGTTTAAAATAGATAAAAGCATTTATTCATTACATTGCCATGGCGATGGCAAAAAAAAACCAGCAGAACCCGACGAGAGATGGATGGTGGCTGACCAACCTTATTGACTCTAAAAGTACAATAAAACAAGAATTTTTCTAAAGACGGTGAGGCCGAGCAATTGCTAAGGGCCATGTGTGAACAGAGTGCTGGATCCCATACACAACTCAAGAGGAAAAAAAATAGAAAGAAAACTATGTTTCCATTTTTATTTATAACCCGGATCTTGGAACTCTTCTCTTTTTATGTCTTTCTTAACGGCCCAGTCCACACAGAACGAATATTTCAGTGGATGCTGGAGAATTAAACCACCTGACAGTCCCTTATTTCAAGGACTCTATTGGTGAGATTCCTGCGCTGCCGTCTCGGAGTTTCCATCTCTGCACACCTGCTGTGCCCATTATGGGAGATTCCCACCATCCCTGTGCTGAGTTCCCATGTCTTATGAGGAGTTCCCACCATCCCTGTGCTGAGTTTCCAGGTCTGTACACCTGCTGTGCCCATTATGAGAGGTTCCCACCATCCCTGGGCTGAGTTTCTGGTTCATATGAGGGGTTCCCACCATCCCTGTGCTGAGTTCCCAGGTCTGTACACCTGCTGTGCCCATTATGAGAGGTTCCCACCATCCCTGTGCTGAGGTCCCATGTCTTATGAGGGGTTCCCACCATCCCCATGCTGAGTTCCCCGGGTCTGTACACCTGCTGCAAAATCTTATCCACCACTGCCCTCCTATGTGGGGGGATTCCACCGCCTTCCCATTTTTACTGAACAACATTTCTTCTTTTAAACAGGGAGGAAGATAAACCATTTTCATGCTCCTTCCCTACTTGCTGCCCCTTCCCAGATCCTGTGGCAGCAACACCAGCATAAGTTTTCCTTACACCAGCAGCATTTGCAGTCTTGTCCTTAGACACAATCAAACCTGCTGGCAGAGAGTCTGAATCAGCTGGGATAGCAGTCTTCTGATTAGCAGAGGCAGGACCCTCCCCCTCCCCCTGCTCTGAACACACAGCTTCAATCCTGGGATCAATCACAGTCTTAATTACTGCAGACTCCTGGAGAGTTGTAGCACTACTGCTCCCAGCATCTCCTCCACCATTCACAGAAACAGCCGCTGTGCCTGGTCCAGGCAAAGTCTCTGTATTGTTCATGGCGCTCCTCTCTGCAGACTCTTCCCCCAGAAGCTGACAGTTACTCTCACCAGTTTCATCTGAAGCTTTGTTTTCAGCAGGTAATTCAGACTGCACTTCATGCTGTACATAGTCTATGGGTCTGGGCTGACTGCCCGTAGCACTACAACCCTCAGCAAGCCCATTGTCACTAATGAAGTCCACATCACCATCCTACACACACACTGTACCTGCTTGCTGTGCTGTTACCTTTGAGATGTTATGGCTGACGGTGGGATCAGACTTCCCCCCAGCTGCTGCAGACTTCATGGTGAATCTTGCTCTCTCCACAGGTCTCTCTTTCACAGGACGAGGATCCGTGTCCATCTCCTCATTATCATCTGAGGAATCCACACCCAAAGGGGATTCCAGCTTAGTGATAAACTCCAGCATGCCGGTACCTCCCTCAACCTCCTGCTCAGATGTTCCATATTGCTGTTGCAGAGGGAGGGGGACAGAGGCCTCCGCCATTGAGGGCTCAGCAGATGCCTGAGGTGTTGAAGAGCTGGGCTCATCCTCCGGGCCCACTTTCTCACTCTTTGCTGACTCTGTCGGTACCTGCATCTCCTCATTGATTGGGTCACTTTCCATGCAGGAAGCGGCTCCTCTTCTCATGCAATTAAATCGCTGCTCCTCATTTCTATATTTTTCTTTAAATATTCCACTATTCTTCTTCAGAGAGCTCACCAGTTCCTTCTGCTTCCTCACAGCTTGTTCCAAGTCCTTCAACTCAGGCCTCAGAGCCGGTCTCTTCTTGCTGTATAGTTTGGCACAAACCTGTTTTTTCTTCTTAAATTCAGCCATCAAAATCAACAATTTCTCCTCTTCATTCTCAATCCGCTTCAGCTTTCCAACAATCCTCTGTTTAAAGGCAGACAGGGACTCATCACTCCTTGGGCCAGGCCCAGTATCTTCCACAGGCTGAGGCCTAGTCACAGGCCTATCCAGGGTGCCCCCGCCAAGGTCCTCCCCAGGATCCAGCATTTCTCCTGGGGCAGAGAAGCAACTCCAGCCCCTGGTCTCTGGAAGCAAAGGAACCAGCAACCTCACACCTCGCTGTCAAGGAACGGAATGGCAGTTTCCCACCATTCCTGCGCTGAGTTCCTGGATCTGCACACCCGCTGTGCCCATTATGAAGGGTTCCCACTATCCCTGTGCTGAATTCCCAGGCCTGCACACCTGTTGTGCCCATTATGAGGGGTCCCCACCATCACTGCACTGAGTTTCCCGGTCTGTACACCCACTGTGCCAATTATGAGGGGTTTCCACCATCCCTGTGTTGAGTTCGTGGGTCTGTACACCCGTTTTGCCCATTATGAGGGGTTCCCACCATCCCTGTGCTGAATTCTGGGTCTGTGCACCTGCTGTGCCCATTGTAAGGGTTGAGGGGTTTTCACCATCATGTGCCTAGTATGCCTCTAATTGATGACGAAACGCGTTAGGAATGTCGCAAGCACGCCAAAAGCCACTGCCATTATGACTGTTCCATTTTGATGCCTGATTTTATGGGATGTTTGTAAGTACAATTTTTAATAAAGGAATTGAATCTTCTTAAACGTGCTTCACTATGGGATTTCTCATGCTTATTATCCTGCTGAGCTTAATGATGATCAGGGAGCGGAGTGTGCATATGATCGTGATGCCGATTGCATGCATAGGGAGTTTGCACATACAGCCCATAGAGACCTTAAGGTGAGCCGCTTCACCTGATGTCCAGTGCTAAGGACTGGGGTAGTCCTGTGTCACATGCATACATGACCATTCTATAACTTGAGGGTCCAACCCCTCTGGTAAGGAGACTTGCGGGAAACACTGTGGTGTTGTGTGTATCATTCTTCACACTGAAGCTGGTTCGGGGCTTTCATCTGTTTTCTTCATCATCCACTATGTGGACTCTATGGGGTTGGTTTACTAAAGGCAAATAGACTGTGCACTTTTGAAAGTGCAGTTGCTCTCTGGAAGTGCAGTTGCTCCAGAGCTTAGTAAATGAGGTACAAAGAACAACCAATCATGTGCAAGGAAAATAAAAAAAACTTCATTTTTGCTTGCACATGATTGGATGATGGAAGCCAGCAGAGCTCTCCCTCATTTACTAAGCTCTGGAGCAACTGCACTTTTAAAAGTGCACAGTCTATTTGCCTTTAGTAAATTAACCCCATTATGACATATGTAACATCAGATTTGCGCTGCATATTAATATCTTAATCTTTCTATTCCATCCTTGTGCTGAGTTCCCAGGACTACACACCTGATGGGACACTATTACTCCCACTGACACCAACAATGGGACACTATTCCTCTCACTGACACCAATGATGGGGCACTATTCCTCCCACTGACACCAATGATGGGGCACTATTCCTCCCACTGACACCAATGATGGGGCACTATTCCTCCCACTGACACCAATGATGGGGCACTATTCCTCCCACTGACACCAATGATGGGGCACTATTCCTCCCACTGACACCAATTACAGGTACCTACTGTAACTGTTGTGTTTTCACTTCAGCTGTCAGCAATGGTACAAAGCATTGAAAAGTTATTTACAAATGAAATAAATAGATTTTTTTTTTAATTTTGCGCTTTTTCAATGTGAAATGTGTAAATATATGTTAATATAGATGTGGTAAAATATTCACTAACAAAGCAAACAAAAAAAAGTTTTAATTGTTTATCGTTTATAAAATAGACGTGAAAAAAAAAAAAAAAGAAAAAAAAAGAAAAATAATTAAATGGAGGAGAATAGGGAGTTAATTTAGGCTGATTAGAGTAAATTAAGGGTTTATAAGGGGTTAAATAGAGGAACATTTGTTCATCCCTTTGATCTGCAGTTGAGGAAATAGAAAGATTCAAAAAGAAACAATGTTTCTTTTTATGTTAGTGTTTCAGGGTCGGTTCACACTGGGGCAACATGACTTCAGCGCGACTTTGTACCACGACTTCAACGCGGCTTCAGCGCGACTTCAGCGCGACTTCAGCAAATTACAAGGCGACTTGAAGTCGCCTCCATGACAGGCCACTTCGCCTGTGGCCAATCAGCTCTCTGGGAAGGAAGGGGGGAGGGAGGGGTTTTCCCTGCAAAGTCGCTTGACTTTACAGAGAGATCCGACTTGGAGGCAACTTCCATTGATTCCTATGGTACAGGTCGCCTACCAAGTCGGATCAAAGTAGTACAGGGAGTACGTTCTGAAGTCGGAGCGACTTCAGTAGCGTCTATTAAGACGCTAGCGTTCACTCCCATTGAAACTATTTCTGGGGCGACTTGGGGCGACTTGAGGGCGTACAAGTCGGATCCCAAGTCGCCCCAGTGTGAACCGAGCCTCAGGGGCTGTTAACATTGCCGGTGTCTTGCCGAGAATGTTCCCTCGGCGGATAAGTTCCCCCCTGTACTGCGCAGGCGCAGCGCCTGCGCAGTACATACTACTCTCAGCCGCCGGAGATAGCCGAAGCTCAAATGCTTCAATCAGCTGTACACGGCGCCTGCGCTCTGGGTCCAGGTTCCTTCCCCACCATCCAAGTGGACCTAGAGGGGGAATCTAAAAGTGCCGAGCGCAGCGAGGCCGTGCCCGAAGCGTGGCGAGCGAAGCGAGCCTGCGAGGGGCCCTCTTACAGACACCGTGTACAGCTGATTTTCAGCTGTTCTGCTTCGGCTATTTCCGCCGATACCTACTGCGCAGGCGCAGTAGAGGGGGGAACTTAGATTTTATGCGACGGAAATTCAGATGGAAACTGTGTGATGGGGCCTACACACGGTCAGTAATTTCCGACAACAAGCTCTTTCTTTCTCTCTCTCTTTCTTTCTTTCTTTCTTTCTTTCTCCACCCATCCCCCTTAATTTCTCTCTTAGTGACAGCCTACCAGAATAGGTAGGATCTGTGAGAGCAGCTTCCCTGTGCAGCTCTGCTTGAGGAAAATATATCTTTATTATGCCCACTTACCTACCCCCTGTACTGTCCACTCCCCAATACTGTACCCTTCTAATACAGTTCATTTTCATCCCTTGAATTATTTTTCCCATTATGGGAGTGAGTGGGGCCTCATGTCTAAGTGTTGCCTAAGGCCTCACAAAGTCTAGAGCCGCCTCTGGTTCCAGGTATCGGTGCATTTGCACGAGTACCGATACTTGTGCAAATTCTCGGTATCGGCACCGATACCGATACTAGTATCGGTGCAACCCTAATAGACTGTATATAGGAAGGTCATCCCAGAAGGTGTTTGAAGTCAAGCGGGCATCCCATAATTTCTCAATCCCTATCCAAGTTCTAATCCCTCAACAAAAAAAACAAAAAAACAAACCTGGAGTGCCTGTAAAAATGTGTGTGTGCCTGGATGGGCAGGGTGGGGGATCCCATTCTACTTGCGGTTCCTTGGCGGGCGCGCTACATTTGAAAATTTTGAACTCCATGCTTTTTTCTTCTCCAACAGCTGCAGGTTGGGAGTTGATAGTGGGAAACCAAAAGACCATAATTTGACACACAATAGTAAGCATTCATTCACTCCATTCTACGTAAGCAGCTCTAAAACGAGTTCCTACCGTATGTTCCGCATGTCACTTGTCTAGTATATGATTATATTTTAAGCTCTGTAGTCATTAAACAGAATTACCAAATAGCTCTTTGATTAGAACAGAAGACCTGAAGCCCCCGGTCGCTCTTGCGTTTTTTTTTTTTTTTTTTCTATGGATCTGAGCCTTCACCCAGAAGGCAGCAAACAAGAAGTTGTTTTTAGAGAAGATGGAGGGCCTTGGGTTAAATTGACAGCTATACACATTTGCGACTAGGGAAAGCCCAAGAAATAAAGGGGATTAAATCGTGGATTAGCAGAGATGGCCAGAAAAATAAGGAGGGCCGGGTTATATCCTCGAGAAACAATAACAACTTTGAAAGGAAACATTAGGATACTGTTACGTTCCATTAGGGACTTCTCATGGCTTCGAAATATACAAAAACCACAGGAGTATAGGGGAGCGAGTGAGACGTTTGTAATGAACATCCGTCATGTTGGTGATTAGGACAGCGGCAAGGCTTGCCAGAACCGACAGAGAGAGAGAGACGACTGTGCTACCATTTTCCACGCTCTCTAAAAATTTCTTGGTCCAGCATGAAGCCTCACGTCAGTCGCAGCGCTTGGGAAATAAATTAGTTTTGGGAGCCGTTACAGAGTCTCGAGCGGGCGCTTAATATCTCACACACACACATATATGATGTAACACGGTATCTGCAGCCCCCCCCCGAGCGGGACCCAATTGCCGGAGATATTGCAGGTCAGGCTTGAGGTTCTTTGGCACGGTCGCTCTTGGAGAATTTTGTTTGGCTACTTTTGAGCTACTGCTATTAGTTTCATATGTGTCTGCACGGCTTTTCCATTTTACCTCCGAGCCATCCAGTCTTCAAACAGCACATATTTTATGATTACCTGACGTTGGGGAGAGTGCCTGGATCTTAGGCTGGTGGGTTGGAAATACGAACGCCAACGTAACAGAATCAAGGGGAGAAAGGGGAGATTAGTGGTCAGGAGGTATTGGCAACCCAGCAGCACGTCCATCTGAGTCTAGTGGAGGGGGGGGGGGTTCAGCTTTGAGTAGTGCAAAGCCGCAGTTTTGGGATTGAATGGGAGCTGGAGGTTGGAGTAGAGTATGGGCCTGAAACTCCGCTTGATGTAAGGAACATGAGGGACATTTCTTAGCGGTGGTAGACATGGTGTCAAACTTGGATGTGAAAGGTCTACCGGGACAACCAAGTAGTAAGCCTGTTCTGCATGGTCAAAATTACTACTGCATATGTGTCACATGTAACTTCTTAAAGAACACAATATCTGTTACACCAGGCCGGGAGTTAATCTCCACTTAGGCTCCATTCACATCTATGCATGTTGCTTTTGAGCGTTTTTGGAGTTTTTTTTGTGATGCTTGCCACGTTTTTGAGCAGCGTTTTTGTAGCGTTTTTACAGCATTTATGCTGCGTTTTTGACGCGTTTTGCGTTTTTTTTTACAGTTTTTTTTAGACTGTATACAGTTAAAAAAAAAAAAACGCCAAAAACGCAAAACGCATCAAAAACGCTGCAAAAACGCTGCACTTGCGTTTTTGATGCTGGTGCAAGTGCAGCGTTTTTGCAGCGTTTTAATAGAACTCAATGGACCCCCATCCAAAAACGCAAGTACTACGTTTTTACCGCGTTTTGCGTTTTTTTTTTCCTTTTTCCTGTATACAGTATTAAAAAAAAAAACTGAAAAAAAAAAAATATGCAAAACACGTCAAAAACGCGGCAAAAACGCATGTTCAAAAACGTGGCAAGCACCGCAATAAACACTGCAGAAACGCTCAAAAGCAACATGCATAGGTGTGAATCGAGCCTTAGGCCTGATTCACACCTATGGCATTTTTAAGAGCTTTTTGCATATTTTGCAGATTTGCACTACAAAACGTGTTCCATAGGAAACCATGTTAAATGGACTGTAGTACAAATCTGCAAAATGCAAAAAGCACTAATTCCCCCGTACACACGATCAGATTTTCCGACAACAAATGTTGCATGTGAGCTTGTTGGCGGAAAGTCCGAACGTGTGCACGTTCCATCGGACATTTCTTGTCGGACTTTCCGCCAACAAATGTTGGCTAGCAGGTTCCTCCAATAAATTTTTGTATGGACAAAAGTGGGCATAGCCACTAGCGTGTCCCTGGATTTCATTCAGGAAATTTTGGTAAGCTTATTATAATCATGGACTAGGAAATTAAAGATGAAGTTTGGCACTCATGCTGCCTGGCCACCCCTCCACCATACCAAGCTACCAAAATAAAACCAGATCAACACCAATTGGGGTTCTAATGGCCACAGCAACAAGCTTATTATAATCATGGATAAGAAATTAAAGATGAAGTTTGGTACTCATGCTGCCTGGCCACCCCTCCACCATAACAAGCTACCAAAATAAAACCAGATCAACACCAATTGGAGTTTTAATGGCCACAGCCACCACTTTATTACCAAAATAACCAATAATAATAACAAATACACCAAAAAAACTCATAAAAACAGAATGACCTCCAATGACTAATGTATACTGGAGTCTCAAGGTCCTTGTAGGCACCTAATCTGAACTAAACTTAGTTCCTTAGACAACTCGTAAAGTAGGCCTCCAGCCACACCACACCGACTCAGAGACGGTTGCCGGTAATCTCAGGTATTACCATAAACCTTCTAAATTAGGGGGAGCCGTACCCAAGACGGGTCCCATTCCAATTCACATTCACTACTACCCACCTTGTAGGACCTCCAGGCCTGACTTTATAGATTTAGTCTACAAACTGAGGGGAAACTGTAGTGGTCACCAAGACCAATGGCATACCTCCCAACTGTCCCTGATTTCGAGGGACTGTCCCTGATTTGGAGCAATGTCCCTCTGTCCCTCATTCCTCCTCATTTGTCCCTCATTTTGGTCTGATCTATACAGTTTTATATAAAATGCACTTTTTATCTATCAAAAAGTGTTTTCCAGCACTAAACCTTTCATCCGATTTCTAGATTGCTGCATTTGAATTGCTAGGGGGCTAGGGGGCGTTTTTGTAAGTGATTTCTTAGCAAAATAAAGCATGGTGAGATGAATGGATGGATGGGGGAGTTTGCTTTGAATATTAAAAAGGAATTAGAAAGCTTGTGGTGCTCAGATGCCGTGTAGTTCCACAATAAATAAAAATAAATAAAGAGAACATACACTGGTTCCAGATGATAGAAAGACAACAGTAACTCAAATAACCCCTTGTTACACCCAAGGTATGCAGAATACCATCTCTGAACGCACAACACATCCAACCTTGAAGCAGATGGGCTACAGCAGCAGAAGACCACACTGGGTGCCACTCCTGTCAGCTAAGAACAGGAAACTGAGGCTACAATTGGCACAAGATCACCAAAATTGGACAAAAGAAGATTGGAAAAACGTTGCCTGGTCTGATGAGTCTGGATTTCAGCTGCGACATTCAGATGGTGAGGTCAGAATTTGGCGCATGGATCCATCCTGCCTTGTATCACCAGTTCAGGCTGGTGGTGGGGGTGTAATGGTGGGGGGATATTTTCTTGGCACACTTCGGACCCCTTAGTACCAATTGAGCATGGTTTATACACCACGGCCTACCTGAGTATTGTTGCTGACCATGTCCATCCCTTTATGACTACAGTGTCCCCATCTTCTGATGGCTCCTTCCAGCAGGATAATGCACCATGTCACAAAGCTCCAATCATCTCACCACTGGACAATGAGGTCCCTGTACTCCAATCATCTCACCACTGGACAATGAGGTCCCTGTACAGGGGGTCCCCGGGTTACAAACAAGATAGGGACTTTAGGTTTGTTCTTAAGTTGAATCTGTTTGTAAGTCGGAACAGGTAAATTCTTTAAGTGTAGCTCCAGCCAAAAAATCTATTTTTAAGTTTTGTAGATAGCATAGGGAAGGGTTATCACCCCTGTAACATTTGTTTTGCTGTCTGTGCCCCTGTTCAGAAGATTTCACCTCACTTTCTGTCCCAATGACAATTGGATTTTGAAAATTTGGGGTTATTAGGGAAATAAGGATAGGTGATAAAGCATCAGTGGAGACACCTTTTTCCCATATTAACTCTTACAGGAGTGAATTTCCCTTCCTAGGGGTAGATTTCCTCTCACTTCCTGTTGTCTCCCTCCGTTTGTAAGTACGAGTCGTTTGTAAGTCAGATGTTTGTAAGTAGGGGACCCCCTGTACTCCAATGGCCTCCACACTCACCACTCTCCATCCAATAGAGCACCTTTGAGATGTGGTGGAACGTGAGAGTCACATCATGGATGTGCAGCCGACAAATCTGCAGCAACTGCGTGATGTTATCGTGTCATTATGGAGGAAAATCTCTGAGGAACGTCTCCAACACCTTGTTGTATCTATGCCACCAGGAATGAAGGCAAAAGGGGGTCCAACCCGGTACTAGCAAGGGGGACCTAACAAAGTGTCCGGTGAGTGTATGTTCTAAACCACTATACGTTCCATTAAAAATGATTCCTGTGCTAACTCTGAGGTTGCAATGTTCTGTCATAATGATCGATTGCTGGATAGATACTCCCAGATAGATACAGCCCAGTCCTAGCCATCCGTGGCATTTCAATATAAAGGGTCAAAGCTCATAAACCACAAAATTACTCATCTCAGTATTTTTCCCCTTAATAATATTTCCAAGAATTCTCGATACAAGGACTGTTTTGACCATTCCAGCAATGTCCCTCTCAAATTCTACTTACATTTTTTTTTTTCTTTTTAAAAAGCCCCAAAAAACGCAGAGGGAACCTTAAAACAACGCGCCGTCTGACACAGCGCTCCAATTTTGGTTGACACGTTGGATGACAGAAAGGAGAAGACGTCTTCAGTTACTCCGTATTAGAGGAACGTTACACGATACGCAATCCAAACCCGGAGTTTCCAACATATTTCGCCTCACTGTCTTCGGGGCCGAACCAAAACTTAATTATAAAGAAGCCGGCTGTCCAAAACTATTTAGGCTTTTTTTTTTTTTTTCAGCGCCGTCCTAACACCGTTCCCAATGGCTAATGTTTCCCCCGAAGAGAAAGTAGATTATTTTACTCCGCCGTAAAGGTTTTCTTTGTGCCTTTTCAGCTTTATCAAATAACCGGCAGATTATTTGATTTTCCATGGACGAGGAAGACATGAAATCGATTGGCAACCCAAAAAAAGAATAAAAATTTTCATACTGGCGTTCCAGAGTCATGTTACTACGAGCTCCCTTATCTGACAGGTTACTCGCCTGGGCCGTGCGTTAGGAATTTCAGTTCGGCTCATACAAGCGAACATTTTATACCTTAACCGAAATTCTTACGTGTCATTTGGCCTTCACCTTTTTTTTGTCTGCCCTAATGAGAAAAAAAAAAAAGGGAACATGCTTAAAGTGGAGCTCCAGCTCCACCACCAAGAAATTAAAAGTCAGCAACTACAAATACTGTAGCTGCTGACTTTTACTATTAGGGCCTTCACCCGTCCAGGGATCCCATGGTGTGTTAAGACCCAAGCTGATTCTGATGCCGCCGCCATCTTGGGTAACAAACACTCTAGCTACAGTAGGTTCACATTAGGATCTACTGGGTACTCTCCTCTTACTTCCTCTTCAGAAGGCCACGATCTATGTTCCGTCATCTACTTCTGAAGACCCTTTGTGTTCCAAAGAATCTGCACCTTGTTCCACCTTGTCCTCTCTCGGACCGACCAGTTCTGTGCTGATGGCACTACTGGACATCTCCTGACGTGGAAGGGAAGTAAGCATGATGTGTCTTTCATCTGCTGCATTAAGTTTCCTTGGCTGACCACTGCGTCTGTGGCCCTCAACGTTGCCCAATTAATGGTGTCCTCAATGCTGAGAAATACAGGCAGATACTTCTCCATCATGCCATATCATCAGGGAGGCGTGTGATTGGCCCCAAGCAGAACAACCACCCCAAAAACATACAGCCAATATCATTAGGAACTATCTTCAGTGTAAAGAAGAAGGAGTCCTGGAAGTGATGGTTTACATACCCTGTTTCCCCAAAAATAAGACCTAGCGTGATTGTCGGTGATGGCTGCAATATAAGCCCTACCCCCCTAATAAACCCTAGTAGGTCTTATTTTCAGAGTAGGGCTTATTTTCAGGGAAATGGGGTAGGGCTCATATTGCAGCCATCACGACAATCACGCTAGGTCTTATTTTCGGGGAAACAGGGTAGTTAGTAAGGTTGAATAAAGACACCAGTCCAACCTGAGTGAGTCTCTACAATTGTCCCTATCCCTGTACATTGTGTCTCATTAGGATACTCCTCTATTATTTTTAATTAAGGTACCCATATAGCACCATTAATTTATGTAGCGCTCCACACATCAGTCCCTACTCTCAAGGAGCCCACAATCCAAGGTCCCCAACTCATATTCATATACTAGGGCCATTTTTTTTTTTTTTTTTGGACAGAAGCCAAATTTACCTACCAGCATGCCTTTGGAGTATGGGAGGAAACCAGAGTACCCGGTAGAAACCCACGCAGGCACAGGGAGAACATGCAAACTCCAGGCAGGTAGTGTCATGGTTGGCATTCGGACCAGCAACCCTTTTAACTGCTAGGCGAGAGTGCTGCCCACTACACCACTGTGCATGGCTTGGCCCCCACTGAGCCCTAATCTCAACATCATGGAGTCTGTCTGGGATGACGATGAAGAGACAGAAGGATTTGAGGCAGCCGACATCCACATAAAATGTGTGGTTAGTTCTCCAGGATATTTGGAACAACCTACTTGCCGAGTGCCTTCAAAAACAAGTTTGCAAGTCTACCTAGAAGAAGGCAAAGAGCGGTCACCCCAATTATTGATTTTATTAAAATTTTCTTCTATTCGCTCACCTTGTATTTTGTAAATTGATAAAATTGATAAAAAATAAACAGTTAAAATATATATTTTTGAAAGCATTCTTACTTTACAACATTTCTTCAAACCTGCCTGAAACTTTTGCACACTGCCGTATGTCCTTCAGCAAGTGGTTAACGAGGAACCGCCACACCAGATTGGAAAACTCACCTACACCTGGGGTCCAGCGCCGAAAAACTAAAATCGGCCCAAAGTAAAATGTGCTCATTATCACAACACATATTTTACCCGTGAAAGAATGATCTGGGAAGGTCTGTGGCTCCCTTTGCCAAGATGAAGGCCGTTTAGAGCTCTGGGCGGCTCGTTCATTTCATGGAATCTGCAGGAAATGTTGTGTCTTCCCAGCTATCACTTAACGCTAACTGCCAATCTCCGGCAGGATTTGGGGAATTTGTTCCATGAAGCTACTGTGTGGTTTGGGCAGGAAGATGCTGCCCAGTGTTTGCTGTGTTAAGTAATCCGCAATCACTGCATGAGGATCTCAGCTGATCAGCAATAAAAAAAATTTAAGAAAAAACACTCTGCTAAGAAAAATGAGAGCTGCAAGAGTTCCGCTCGTCTGTCAGAAATCGCTGTACAGCAGCTGGATCTGTTCTACGGTCATCAAGTGCCTCTTCCAAGACGGCGTTACACAACCGACTGCACAGAAGAGATGGAGGGCTGATATGGTGCTAGCATGCCAGGCGGCATTGGCGCATCGGCGCAGCCAAATAATGTACCTACCGGGGAGTGAAGAGAATCAACCTCCAAGATATCATTTTTCAGGACTAAGCAAGGAAAAGGAGAAGAAAGCGCTCATAAAATTCACAACCGTGCCTGAAAACAGATCCAGAGAGTGAGATATTTATGGGTTATGTGCCGCCAGTAGACTTTTCTTCTGGGTCATTTTATCGTTACATAGTTAATCAGGTTGAAAAAAGACACAAGTCCATCTAGTTCAACCATAAAATAAATAAATAAATAAATAAATAAATAAATAAATAAAATAAAAAATATCATACAATCCTATATACCCAATTCTATACCCACCGTTGATCCATCGGAAGGCGAAAAAACCCCAGAAAAGCGTGATCCAATTTGCTATTTTATAAGGAAGGAAAGGGGGAAAAAAAGGTCTAGAGATTTGCTACTTCCTTGGTTTTGGTATTTGGATGATACAATGTATCTGTATGCAGAATACTCCATAAATGAAAAAAGTTTGCAATGTTTCAGAAGAATAGAGAGGAAGGCCTTACGATTAACCACTTGCTGACCGCCCTATAGCAGTTTTACGTATATATATATATATATATATATATATATATATATATATATACAGGGCTTTTTTTCTCAAACAATAGGTGCTGGAACTTAAAATAGAGTTCCTCCCAAAAATGGAACTTCCACTTTTTGGATTCCCCCCCCCCCTCCGGTGTCACATTTGGCACCTTTCAGGGGGGAGGAGGGAGCAGATACCTGTCTAATACAGGTATTTTCTCCCACTTCCTGGCATAGATCACCCCGTCCTCCCCCCCCCCCGCTGTAATCTGTGAGACGCAGAACACAGCAGGGACCTGAGAAGACGCGCAGTGCGACTCGCGCATGCGCAGTAGGGAACCAGGAAGTGAAGCTTCACTTCCTTATTCCCTCACCGAGGATGGCGGCGGCAGCAGCCGAGAGCTGAAGGACGGATCGGCTTCGGCTGCCGACACCGTGGGCTCTCTGGACAGTGTCCATATATTAAAAGTCAGCAGCTGCAGTATTTGTAGCTGCTGGCTTTTAATATTTTTTTTTCAGCGGACCTCCGCTTTAACCACGGCCCCACAAAACCCTTCCCCCTACACACACCCTCTAAATCACATCAAATAATGGGTGTGTTCAGTCAAATTTCACAAAAACAGTAGGAGGGTCTTAAAGGGGCATTAAATACCAGGATTGCATTACATACAGAGTGCAGAGCTGTCACTTGTAAACACAGAAACCGGACTTCTGCGTTTACAAGTGATTGTGGTGAGCCAAAGGGTCTGAGCCAGAGGTGGTGGAACTGAGTTCCACCAAGTTCCCCCTGAAAAAAAGCCCTGTATATATATATATATATATATATATATACGTGATCCGGCTCTTCCTGGTAGTGTGCGCTGGAGGCTCGATCCCACTGTGGTTATACAAAGCGGGAGCCAAACAGCGGTTGCACAGTACTCAATGTCCGCTGGCACCCGCCGATTGTTCTGTACAGGGACAGAACGGCAGTCCGCCTATGTAAACAAGGCAGATCACTGTTCTGACAAAAGGGAAGGCATGGATCCTGTGTTCCTGCAAAGCGGGGACTAGGATCCATGTCTTCCCCTAGTAAAAGCACCTCCCCCACTGTAGTAAAACACCAGCTAGGCACACAGTTAGCCCCTTGATCGCCCCTGATGTTAACCCCTTCCAGGCCAGTGTCATTAGCATACCTTCCAACTGTCCCTGATTTTGAGGGACTGTCCCTGATTTGGAGCGATGTCCCTCTGTCCCTCTGTCCTCCTCATTTGTCCCTCATTTTGGTCTGATCTATATAGTTGTATATAAAATGCACTTTTTATCTTTCAAAAAGTGTTTCCCAGTTCTAAACCTTTCATCCAATTTCCAAATTGCTGCATTTGTACATTTTAAAAGTCAATATAAAGGAACAGTAGTGGTAAAAAAAGCACTTGTGGATTTGATTAACTTTTTTGGGGTTAATTCTCCTTTAAGAGGGTGTGGCAGGGGGCGTGTCCTATGCCTACATGCATTTGCTAGTAGGTGTCCCTCATTCCCATCTCAAAATGTTGGGAGGTATGCATTAGCAGTGGCGGCTGGTGGGTTCTTCTTTTGGGGGGGTGGCTAAGAAACCCCCTCGGCACGGCACTGACCCCCCCCTCCATCACGGGGCGGTGCAGAACTGACAGAACCCACTCCCCGCGGGCAGTCCGGCACTTACCCGCTTGTGTGGCGGAGCTGTAGTGTCCTCTCCTGGAGTGCGGGCAGTGGCGGCTCCGGTGTCCGCTCCTCGAGCTTCCTCTGCCGTGTGTCTCCTCTTTTGCCAAAGCGCTGGGCATCAAATAAGATCCTGACGCTTTTCAGGTTTCATGACCTGCCTGCTGATTGGCGGGGTGGAACTTTAGTGCGAAAATAAAGAAAACTCATTCGCTATCGTAACACAACTGGGGTGGGCTCGGATCGCAATGCTCTGCGCTTCGAGGCCACCCTTTTTTGAAGCCCTTTAGACCTATGGCTCTAATCAGGTGCTTCAACCCCCCCCCCCCCCCCACCGCTGCATTGGAATCCATGGTCCGGCGCTCTGATATGTAGATCAGGGTGCCTAATGTATGGATAGGGGAGGCGGCGCCCGTCACCCTCTATGGACAGGCCGCCACTGGTCATTAGTACAGTGACAGTGCATATTTTTTAGCATGATCACTGCATTAGTGTCACTGGTCCCCAAAGAGTGTCAAAAGTGTCAGTGTCCGTGTTCTGACTCAACTACAAGACCATAAGCTTTATCAGAGGAGAGGAGAGGAGAGGAGAAGGGGAGAGGAGAAGGGGAGAGGAGAGGAGAGGAGAGAAGAGAAGGGAAGGGAAGAGAAGAGAAGAGAAGAGAAGAGAAGAGAAGGGAAGGGAAGGGAAGGGAAGGGAAGGGAAGGGAAGGGAAGGGAAGGGAAGGGAGGGGAGGAGAGGAGAAACGGAAGGGGAGGGAAGGGGGTTAGAGAGGTTAAGGGAGTTAGAGGAGGGGAGGACAGGAGGAGAGGAAGGGAGGGGAATGGATGGGAGGGGAAGAGGACAGCAGTGGAGAGAGGAGGAGAGGAGAGCAGAGGAGAAGAGAGGAGGAGGGGAGGGGAAGGGAAGGGGGAGAAGGAGGGCAGGAGAGGAGAAGAGGGAAGGGTAAGGGGGAGGAGGAGGAGGGAAGGAGAGGAGAGAATAGGAGAGGAGAGGAATTATTCCACAAGTAAAAAGAGTTTTCAATCTTTTGACAGAAAAAAAAGGAATACCTTACATACAGTCAGGTCCATAAATATTGGGACATCTACACAATTCTAATCTTTTTAGCTCTATACACCACCACAATGGATTTGAAATGAAATGAACAAGATTTGCTTTAACTGCAGACTTTCAGCTTTAATTTGAGGGTATTTACATCCAAATCAGGTGAACGGTGTAGGAATTACAACAGTTTGTATATGTGCCTCCCACTTTTTAAGGGACCAAAAGTAATGGGACATTTGGCTGCTCAGCTGTTCCATGGCCAGGTGTGTGTTATTCCCTCATTATCCCATTTACAAGGAGCAGATAAGAGGTCCAGGGTTCATTTCAATGTGCTATTTGCATTTGGAATCTGTTGCTGTCAACTCTCAATATGAGATCCAAAGAGCTGTCACTATCAGTGAAGCAAGCCATCATTAGGCTGAAAAAACAAAACAAACAAACAAGATAGCAAAAACATTAGGTGTGGCCAAATCAACTGTTTGGCTCCTCGGGTTAGAGAGTGGGCGGCTCCGCAGGCTGTCAGGCGGCTCGGTAGGTGAGAGAGCAGGCGGCTGGCCAATCAGGGAGCCGGCGTGTGGGGGAGCAGAGAGATGACATCTCTCACTGCCCGGCGCCTGCCCTGAATCCCTGCAGTACAGTTCCGCCCTCACTGTGCAGGCAGCTGCGGGAAGCAGAGAGATGACATCATCTCTCTGCTGCCTGACTGATAATCTGCTGCCTGACTCTGGGACACAGGAAAGTGACACAGCAAGTGACAATCCGCAACATGTGTTAGGCGACGTGGCAAGTGACAATCCGTGACGTAGCAAGTGACATACTGTAACCGCTGGCAGGTGACGTGGCAAGTGACAATCTGCATCTGGTGACAGGCGACTTGGCAAGTGATGATCTGCATCTGGTGACAGGTGACGTGGCAAGTGACAATCCACAACGTGTGGCAGGTGACGTGGCAAGTGACAATCTGTGACGTGGCAAGTGACAATCCACAACGTGTGGCAGGTGACGTGGCAAGTGACAATCCATGACGTGGCAAGTGACAATCCACAATGTGTGGCAAGTGACGTGGCAAGTGACAATCCACAACGTGTGGCAGGTGACGTGGCAAGTGACAATCCGCAACGTGTGGCAGGTGACTTGGCAAGTCACAATCTGCATCTGGTGACAGGCGACGTAGCAAGTGGCAATCCACATCTGGTGACAGGTGACGTGGCAAGTGACAATCCGCATCTGGTGACAGGCAACGTGGCAAGTGACAATCATCTGCATCTGGTGACAGGCGACGTGGCAAGTGACAATCCACAACGTGTGGCAGGTGATGTGGCAGGTGACAAACTGCATCTGGTGGCAGGCGATGTGGCAATTGGCAATCCACATCTGGTGACAGGTGACGTGGCAAATGACAATCTGCATCTGGTGGCAGGCGACGTGGCAAGTGACAATCCTCAATGTGTGGCAGGTGATGTGGCAAGTAACAATCTGCATCTGGTGGCAGGCGACAGTGGCGAGTGACACGCTCAGGGCTCCCACTGATTCTGCATTATGGTGAGATGAACTATTTTATTTTTTATAACAATGTAATAATAGAAATAATGTGCTTCAATCATCTTGACACCATATCAACCATGGTGCCGGGATGATTGAAGCGCCAACACCAGCCATTTCCCCGACAAATTGCCCCCCAAAAACATAGTTTTGTTTTTTGCCCCTCCCGAGACTAGACTCTGGTGCGGTGAGCTCAGCAACACCAAAAGACCCGGAAGACCATGGAAAACAACTGTGGTGGATGACCGAAGAATTCTTTCCCCGGTGAAGAAAACACCCTTCACAACAGTTGGCCAGATCAAGAACACTCCCCAGGAGGTAGGTGTATGTGTGTCAAAGTCAACGATCAAGAGAAGACTTCACCAGAGTGAATACAGAGGGTTCACCACAAGATGTAAACCATTGGTGAGCCTCAAAAACAGGAAGGCCAGATTAGAGTTTACAAAACAACATCTAAAAAAGCCTTCACAGTTCTGGAACAACATCTTATGGACAGATGAGACCAAGATCAACTTGTACCAGAGTGATGGGAAGAGAAGAGTATGGAGAAGGAAAGGAACTGCTCATGATCCAAAGAATACCACCTCATCAGTGAAGCATGGTGGTGGTAGTGTCATGGCGTGGGCATGTATGGCTGCCAATGGAACTGGTTCTCTTGTATTTATTGATGATGTGACTGCTGACAAAAGCAGCAGGATGAATTCTGAAGTGTTTCGGGCAATATTATCTGCTCATATTCAGCAAAATGCTTCAGAACTCATTGGACGGCACTTCACAGTGCAGATGGACAATGACCCGAAGCATACTGCGAAAGTAACCAAAGAGTTTTTTAAGGGAAAGAAGTGGAATGTTATGCAATGGCCAAGTCAATCACCTGACCTGAATCCGATTGAGCATGCATTTCACTAGCTGAAGACAAAACTGAAGGGAAAATGCCCCAAGAACAAGCAGGAACTGAAGACAGTTGCAGTAGAGGCCTGGCAGAGCATCACCAGGGATGAAACCCAGCGTCTGGTGATGTCTATGCGTTCCAGACTTCAGGCTGTAATTGACTGCAAAGGATTTGCAACCAAGTATTAAAAAGTGAAAGTTTGATGGATGAATGTTAATCCGTCCTATTACTTTTGGTCCCATAAAAAGTGGGAGGCACATATACAAACTGTTATAATTCCTACACCGTTCACCTGATTTGGATGTAAATACCCTCAAATTAAAGCTGAAAGTCTGCAGTTAAAGCACATCTTGTTTGTTTAATTTCAAACCCATTGTGGTGGTGTACAGAGCCAAAAAGATTAGAACTGTGTCGATGTCCCAATATTTATGGACCTGACTGTTTAAATAAAGAAAGAATCCTAAATCAGAAATTCTAACTAATGTAACTTTTTTTTTTTCATTGCATTCCAATTATCAACTCTTAATTTGCAGCAATGTTGGAAAAGAAAACTCGTATTTCATTCAACCTTTAAGTAAAGTGAAGAAAACTCCTCCAAATTCTAGTTTTAGTCTTTTGTTTACTTTGCCCTTCGAGTTGTCTGTCCAATAGTCGTAAAACCCATAGCGGTGGCTTCCTTTCCAGAAACGTCTGCTATCATCCTCTTCATATCTCCAGGCTTTTCCTTCCTCAGTTTGTGCCTCCCGCACTCTTGGTACAGCCAAGTACTGTAAGTGCCCTGGTCTCCATTCCCACCCTGCCGATCCTCACCCAAGAGAACCCACAGAGATGTCTGTTTGCCGTCTGAAGGATATTGCCTCAGTTTTTTAGGAAGGAAAGAAACACAGACTCAAAAAAGAAAAAAAAAAAAGTTGCCAGGGCACTTGCGAGTCTTTTTGTGGTTTCCTTCCTAAGTCGTATCAAAACCAAATTTCTGCCAATTCCCAGCCCTGGCAAAAATTTGTGGTGTCTGGAGAAGGTTAAGCTTAACTCGGGAACGAAGACAGAGTCATATCCTTGTAGCCATTTAGGTAATGTTCTCTAAATCATCGGCCAACGAGAGTTGGACGAGAGCTTGAGTTGCTACCAACAGTGCAAACAACGGAGTCTGGAATACATTAAAACCCTATTATAAGTGCAGCTCTCTTCCCGAAATTTAAATAATGACTAAGCCATTTATCAGCCTTCGAGCATAAAAAAAGTTCTATGTATCGTAAACCCAAGAAGACTCGCTCCTCCAAGTCTGGAAAGCCTGTCAAGGTCTATTTTGCTATACAGTAGATGGTGCCATTATGTTTTCTAAGCATTAGCCAGCTGACGTGTTGCCCTGCCGAAGGTGCGCTCTACCACTGATGCCTATGGATGGGATGTCTGGGGTTTGGAGCCAATAATCACAATGCATGCTGTGTCTACCGGGGCACAAGAAACCTGTGTTCATCTACACCATCAAGCCCTTCGTCAAGCTCTTCTAGGTGTAACCTCTATGTTAAAAGGGAAAGTATAATGTGTTTTCATAAACTATTGTGATGTTTACCTTACCGATACAAATTTTATATTTTGCTGTTCCATGTCGCCATTTTCTTGAGATTGTCCCTCTGGTAGCCATCTGTGTTTGAAAACAATTGCTCAGGATCCCTCATTTAAGCCGAACTCCAGACATAATGATTTGATCCCCTGCAGATTTTGTAAGTTTTCCCACTTACAAAGAAATGAAGGGTCTATAATTTTTATCATAGGTGTATTTTAAATGATAGAGACAGAATATCAACCAAAAATCCAGAAAAAAAAACACATGATACAAATGTTATAAACTGAGTTGCAGTTCAGTGAGTAAAATAAGTATTTGATCCCCTACCAACCAACAATAATTCTGGCTCCCACAGACTGGCTATAGTAGGTGCTCATGTGGTACACAGATTAGTCCTGTCAATGTAAGAAGGTTCTCCTAACGACAACTCGTTATGTGTATAAAAGACACCTGTCCACAGAATCTCTTTCTTCCATTCACACCTCACCATCATGGGCAAGACCAAAGAGCTGTCGAAGGACGTCAAGGACAAGATTGTAGACCTGCACAAGGCTGGAATGGGCTACAAGACCATCAGCAAGAAGCTTGGTGAGGAGGAGACAACTGTTGGACCGATTATTCCCAAATGGAAGAAATACAAAATAACCATCAATCGCCCTCAGTCTGGAGCTCCATGCAAGATTTCTCCTCATGGGGTGAGGATGATCATGAAAAAAGTGAGGGATCAGCCCAGAACTACAAGGGAGGAGCTTGTGAATGATCTCAAGGCCGTTGGGACCACAGTCACCAAACAAACCATTGGCAACACAATACGCCGCCATGGATTGAAATCCTGCAGCGCCCGCAAGGTCCCCTTCCTCAAGAAGGCACATGTACAGATCCATCTGAAGTTTGCCAATGAACATCTAAATGATTCAGAGAAGGATTGGGAGAACGTGTTGTGGTCAGATGAGACCGAAATTGAGCTCTTTGGCATTAACTCGACTCGCCGTGTTTGAAGGAAGAAAAATGCTGACTATGACCCTAAGAACACCATCCCTACAGACAAGCACGGAGGTGGAAACATTGTGCTTTGTGGCTGTTTCTCTGCTAAAGGTACAGGCCGACTTTGCCGCATTGAAAGGCCCATGGACGGGGCCATGTATTGTAAAATCTTGGGAGAAAAGCAAGGTGCGCCCAAAAACTAAGTGCAGCAGAAGATGCAACCAATGGTATATTTAATTAAAATCATATATAGATAGAATAACTGTTTTTAGATCATTTTAACCACTGACAAATGGAACCCAAATTACCTTAATGAGACTGATATTGGTTGGAACTTTGTTTTTCCATAATCAATTCCTTTTGAATAATTTTCCCCCCATTTTAAAATAAATGATGTTCTCTCTTTAACTTTACTTGTTTTAATATAACCTAATATGAATACATCATTTTTGGTAAACATATCTCTCTCACATAACACTTGTTTAAATATATTCGTACCCACAGTCATTAGCGTCTTTATTGTTGATCATTACTGATTGTCTTACAAGACACAAGAGAACGAAGAACAATATCCAAGATAGATCTATACCTTGTGTTTGTCTCATGATATTGGAATGTCAATATTTAACACAAACTTATTGTTTAGATGTTTTCTCACAAGTTATATATTGCCTCTGGTCTATGCTCCATGTGAATCTCTATATAGATTGTTTAGATCTGATGAAGAAGCGGATGCTTTGAAACGTTATCACTAGGTTCTGACGTCAATTCTGATGCGACTCCAAGTGCGTTCAATGGTGGTTCTGAGACAATGAGACAGATGTCCGGCTGGTTGTTCCTCTCCTCTCATGTTAACATCTACACACCACCATCTACCGGGGACCCGCTGAGTGAGCTCAGTATGATACTGTTATATGCCTATTGATCTTTATAAAAGTGTGAGTAGCCATTTGGCTGTTTTTAATTGAATATACCATTGGTTGCATCTTCTGCTGCACTTAGTTTTTGGCGCACCTTGCTTTTCTCCCATTGTTCTTCCAGAGACTGCTTCGCTCTCAAGGGAGCTGCAACTAATTGTCAGGGCTGGGCTCGGCCCTTCCTTCTCTGAGCTGTCGGCTAATTGCCAGCCCCTATCTCTCCACAGTTACACAGCTGTTGATGATATCTTGCTCGTCAGTCCTGCCTAATAAAGCCGTCCAGTCCAGAGGAGCTCTGCCTTTGCCTTGGTCAACATCTCCTGCAATCCTGTTCAAGACTTGCTTTGCTGACATCCCTCCTGGCTCCAGATCCTGCTTGCTGTTCAACTACATTGATCCCTGACTTCTGGCTTGGCTGCCTATCCATTTCGGTTACCGAACTTTGGCTATGTTTTGACTACATTTGTTCTTTTTACTTTTATTATTAAACAAGTGTGATTTAACTGTGCTTCTGTCTCGGCCTGATTTCATGGTTTCTGACACTAATGCTGCATACGTATACTTCCTGGACTTTATAGATTTTTAGTTGTTTGATCAGTGTATTTCGGTACCCTCTCATGCGCCATTCTGTTTTGGTCTTACTGTAAAATCTTGGCTAAACCTTCTTTCCTCAGCCAGAACACTGAAGATGGGTCATGGATGGGTCTTCCAGCATGAAAAGGACCCAAAACATACCGCCAAGGCAACAAAGGAGTGGCTCAAGAAGCCAGTCTCCAGACCTTAATCCTATAGAAAATTTATGGAGGGAGCTGAAACTTCGAGTTTCCAAGCGATAGCCAAGAAACCTTAAGGACTTAGAGAAGATCTGTAGAGAAGAGTGGACCAAAAATCCCTCCTGAGATGTGTGCAAACCTGGTCACCAACTACAAGAAAAGTCTGACCTCTGTGATTGCCAACAAGGGTTTCTCTACCAAGTCATGTTTTACTTGGGGATCAAATACTTTTTTTTACTCACTGAACTGCAACTCAATTTATAACATTTGTATTATGTGTTTTTTTCTGGGTTTTTGGTTGATATTCTGTCTCTATCATTTAAAATACACCTATAATAAAAAATGATAGACCCTTCATCTCTTTGTAAGTAGGCAAACTTACACAATCTGCAGGGGATACAAAAATTATTTTCCAAACTGTATGTACACGGATGAAATACATATAATGGAGCTAGTTTACACGCCAAATGACTTGTATTTCTGTCCATCCAGTCCCGAGATTTACACAGCGCTGCCACACAGCACAGTACTGTCTAGCAGGCCAAGAGACTTGACTTTTCTCTGCTGCAGATAAAGCAGGACTTTATTTAAAAAGTTAGGTCCTGCTGGCTCACTCCCTCCCCCCAAGGAGGGAGCTCCAACTTCTGCAATCCTTGCCTAGGTGAGGATGGCATCCCTTACCCCATCCACCCTCTCCTCTCACAGCCTCCTGGGGACATGTCACATGTCCCCAGGAGGCTACAGGACCATTCACAAAGCACTGCATGAGCTTGTGTATGGGAATCCATCTGTGGTTCCTCAGAAGCCATAGCCACCTCCCATATCCAAGAAGACACCGCCATCTTTGGTGACCCACAGTGGTAAGAAGAACTGGCAATTCTGATTTTTAAACGTCAGCAGCTACAATGTTTGTAGCCCCTGACTTGAAACAGATCAAGTTGAAGTTCCTCTTTAGTCTAGGTTCACACTATGCCGGTTTCCTGGCGCCCGAATTTTGCACCAGCACTACAACCTATTTATTTAAAAGAGCTGTCATAGCTATGGAAGATACAAGGAAAAGATTTGGGGTATGGTTCGTTTAGAGCTACTTTGATTGATAAAAGACACTCAAACATTTTAAGATTGCTGTTCATAAGAAGCATCAACTGATGTGAACCAAGCCTCGCAAAAAGGAGGTCACTGGAGACATACGTTTAAGAGTAGTCAATCTCCATAAGACAGGAAAGGGATACAAAGCAATCTCAGAGTGTTTAGGCATCCATCAGTCAACAGTTAGATAAATACATGGAGATAGTTTAGTACTGTGGCTATGTTGGAAGGTAACATGATTTAATATCATATTTCTGGAGTTTCTTTCTGGTTGATACAACCAAGCATTTGCTCTCCCGGGGGCGGTCTGGAATGTCTTTGAACAGCTCTTGGCTGCGGACCGTCTGTTGCTATAACGCAAACTTGAAAGGGACCATAGCTGACAAGATGATTGATTGAATGTCCTGCTACAGACGATCAAAAGATCAAAGGCACTGAATATTGACCAGGATACATAGACATGGACAATGCTGCCCCTAGAGGCCAATACAGCAGGATGGACAGTAATATAATATATTGAGGAGGACTGCCCCATAAATACTGATTCGGCAAAAGTCTAGATGGGATGGCAATGGGGTTGGGTCTGGATGGTGTATGATTGTAATATAAAGGACTGAACAAGTTAAAGAGCTATCTCTGTCTCTACCCTTATCGCTCTTGGCTTGTGCCTGGGCCGCATGGCTCTCTCCATCATTTTGAGCCGCATGGCTATATCGCTTTGCCATCTGAGTCCAGCCTGACGATACAAAGCCTTGAGGATAATATTGCGATAAGTATCTTTGATATTCTTGTATTATGTGTTCTGTTGGTATATGTTTGTAATATCTTTCTTTAGTATTTTCATGTTAGCATTTCCTATTTTCTTGGGAAATAAATACGATTTTGTTTTATTAAGCAGTTTGCTTGGTTTCATAGCTAACCTTGTATTATTGTGATATCAACAGTAACATGTGATCAGAGTTTTAATAGACTAGCTAACTAGGGGAATAGACAAGGTACATAGGTGTGCGCACAGGGTGTGCCAGGTGTGCCTGGGCACACCCTAATCACCTAGTGTGCATTAGCATTATCACAGAGGGGAGATGGGAAAAATCTCCCTCTTATCGATTCTGCCATAAGAGAAGTGTTTATGCACTTCTCTTTCACTGTGCTGGCAGGGATCTCAATGTGACAGGGCTATATATATATAGATATATATATATAGATACGGGCCATATATATATAGACACACACACACATGTGTGTTTGAGCTTTGGGGTACGCACCCTAATGCAATGGGCTGCGCACACCATTGACAAGGTAATACATAGGTGAAATGGATAGAGGGAATCCATAACCACCCTCGAATAATATTTATTATACCAATTACTTCAGGCTACCTGGGCCGGGAAAAGGGGTGGGCAGGAGGGGCGGTTGCTCTGGGCACTATGGTATCACGTGAGGTTAACCACAAGGACACAAAAATACAAAGGCTTCTCTGAATGGGCAGCAGAGCTGAGGGGAGGGCATAGCTGCTCTTCACGCCTCTCCCCTCCTCCCTCACAGACCCAAATGTCAGTGCAAAGTCATAAACCTGTCAGATATAAATAATAGTAACAAGTTCAGGAGATGTCGTGCACCTCCTTGGACTTAACTCGTAGTATGCCTTCCCTCTTTACAAAGTGGCTGAACTCCTGGGACACAGCTTTAAAAATTAAGATAATAGCGCTTTTGGTTTGTGGTGCTCAGATGCAGTGCAGTTCCACTTTAACGCCAAGGGTTCACTTACTTTTTCCACCCAGCACTGTGAATAATGGGCAAGTTTAACCGCTCAAGGACCACCCCCCATGTATATTAACTGTGGCAGGGCGTCCCTTTAGCGCAAAATCATGTACCTGTAAGCAGGGCCGGGACAAAAGGTGGGCAGGAGGGGCACTGTGGTATCATGTGAGGTGGGGGGGGGCTTTGCAAAGAGATTGAGGGGGGAGGGGATTTGTGTTGGGAGGAGGAATTGGGGGGGGGGGGGCAGCAGAGGGTTGGAATTGTTCTAGGATGGGAAATATGGGGGTGGGTGCTAGGAGTGGGGATTCAGGGGTGATTTGTGTTGGGAGATAGATGAGAGAAGAGGATTTGTGCTAGGAGGGTCGATTCGGGGGGGGGGGGGGGGTTGTGCCAGAAGAGGTGCTATGGTAGAGGGGGGGATTTGTGCTAAGAGGAGAATTTTTTGTGGGGGGGGGGGGTTGTGGGGGGGGTACTAGTAGGGATGATTGGGGGTGCTTGTGCTAGGAGGGGGTATAGGGGGAATATTTGTGCTAGGAGGGAGATTTAGAGTGGGGGGAGAATGTATACTTGAGGGGTGGAGGTGGTGGTGCTCATACATCTTGGGGAGGGGGGGGCAGTTTTGGCATGTTTTCCCTGGGCTCTAGGTGACCTTGTCCCGGCACTGCCTGTACGTGATTCTCGTCTTCGGCTCTTGGCCGCGGTGGCTGCCGGGAACCCGCCGTTCGCTCGTAGAGAGGCAGAACGGCGGTCTGCCTATGTAAACAAGGCAGACCGCCGCTGTTGTGCCAAAAAGGAAGATGGAGATCTTGTGTTTCTGCTGAAACATGGATCTCAGTTTTCTTTTAGTCAAAGCACCTCCCACACACAGTTAGAAAGCACTCTGTGAATGTAAACAAGGCAGATCGCCGTTCTGCCAGCAGAGAAGGAATGGATCCTGTGTCTCTACAAAGCAGGAACACAGATCTCTGCCTTCCCTTAGTAAAAGCACCTCCCCCCACAGTACACCAAAACACTGGATAGGCACACATTTAACCCTTTGATCGCCCCTGATGCTAACCCCCTTCCCTGCCAGTGTCATTAGTACAGTGACAGTGCATTTTTTTTAGCACGTTCACTGTATTGGTGTCACTGGTCCCCAAAAAGTGTCATTTAGTGTCCAATTTGTCTGCCGCAATGTTGCAGATCCCGCTAAAAATCACTGCCATTACTAGTAAAAAAAAATAAATTAAAAAGTCCCTAAATCTTTTCCATAGTTTGTAGACACTATCACTTTTGCGCAAACTAATCAATAGACGCTTATTGGGATTTTTGTTTACCAAAAACATGTAGCAGAATATATATTGAAATAAATTGATGAAGAAATTAGATTTTTTTACATTTTTTTTTTATTGGGTGTGTTTTATAGCAGAAAGTAAAAAATATTGTTTTTTTTGTTTTTTGTTTTTCTTCAAAATTGTCGCTCTTATTTTGTTTTATAGCGCAAAAAATAAAAACCGCAGAGGTGATCAAATACCACCAAAAGAAAGCTCTATTTGTGGGTGGAAGAAAAAGGACAATTTTATTTGGGTACAGCGTCGCACGACCGCGCAATTGTCAGTTAAATTAACGCAGTGCCGAATCGCAAAAAATGGCCTGGGAGCGGAGGGTAAAACTTTTTCCGGAGCTGAAGTGGTTAACAAAGACACAAGAAATGAGAATGGTTTGTTGTGTTGTCAGCTTTAGCGACATTGTGTTTGTCGATTGTTGTGACTTCGATGAGGAAACCGATCACATTTTATGGCAAATTACCGCAAAACCAGTTCATTCCAAGGGGTGCCCATACTTTTTCTTGCCTATATATATATAATATACGGTATATCCTATTTTTAAATCTGTGCTCATCAGGATGACATTGTGCCGTCGGTTTCTCCAGCCGGTAACATCACTAAACAAACGGAAAAGGCTCCGTCCTAATTTGGGAACGCCGTGCGCTCTTTGCCAGACTCCTAAGCAACGACGGCCTGGGCAGCTGACCGCCCTCTACGCCCCCATGCTGGGCCTGTTTACCGTTCCAATGACGGATTCATAAGAGGCCCTGTCATTCTCCGGCAGCCTATCATTACTACTCTTTAATAAAGCATTACAGCATTATAGCCGCGCATATTATTACCCCTCCCTCCCCCCCCCACTCTCTGGCCATAATTACAGGCTCGCCGAGAAGTCAATAAGCCGTCTGTTGTACGGAGGTTTGGACCCGGCAGAGAAGACCAAGCGTGGAAAGAGGAAGACCTCCATTTAGGGCCCCCCCCCCCCCCCCCGCTTTAATGAAGTCAAATTATCGCAGGCGGCAGTCTCTACAGCGCCAATTTAGCCCTGTGGTCCGTCTCTCCGGAGTGAGCGATGGATTTAAGTTGTTTTCATTGCAAATAATAATAATTGGAAAGTAAAGATGAAAATATTGAGGCTCCTTTAATGACGCGCAATTTTCACATTCATAGGACTGGAGACCCGAAAGACAGAAGCGTTTTATACGATCCACACGTTATATCATCTGTATACACATAGGTTATGTCATCTGTATATATATATGTATATTATATGATCTATATACACATATATTATATCATCTATATACAGATACATTATTTTATCTGTATACATATACATTATATCATCTATATATACAGATACATTATTTTATCTGTATACATATATATACATGATATATTCTGTACATGGATACATTGCATTATCTGTATACATATAGATTATATAGTCTGTACATAGATACATTGCATTATCTGTATACATATAGATTATATAGTCTGTACATAGATACATTGTATTATCTGTATACATATAGATTATATAGTCTGTACATAGATACATTGTATTATCTGTATACATATAGATTATATAGTCTGTACATAGATACATTGTATTATCTGTATACACATACATTGTATTATCTGTATACATATAGATTATATAGTCTCTGTATACATATAGATTATATAGTCTGTACATAGATCAGGGGCGGACTGACCATTCGGGCACTGCCCCGAGGGCCCCATGCTGCTAAGCGGCCCCATTAGGGTTGCCAGCCTCAATAAAACCAGGGACAGTATGTAAAAATCTTTTTTTTTAATCCCAAGATTATAACTGCCCCTCCTCTCCAGTACCTTTTCTGTGTGTGTATATTGTGTGTGTGTACTGTGTGGTCCCATAATCTATTGCCTGGAGGCCCCATAATCTCCTATTGCCTGGGGGCCCCATAACCTCCTATTGCCCGGTGGCCCCATGAGTTGTCAGTCCGCCCCTGACATAGATACAATGTATTATCTGTATACATATAGATTATACAGTCTGTACATAGATGCAGTATATACTCGAGTATATATTTGTATAATACATTTAATATACTGTAGCTTACCAATTCTGCGAAGTGATGGCTGCACTTATTTTCTTTTAGGCTCTCTTTCTTCTGTTTTCACCCGGTGATCCAGACAGTAAGTCTGTTGTTTTTCAAAAGAACAAGCCTTCCTGTGCACAAGAATGCTTGGCTAAGCAAGCTTTCATTTAGGAAGGAAGAAAGGAAAGGAGAAAGGCAAAAGGAAAGGAGAGGTGGGGAAAGCAAAGAGGAAAGGAGAGGAAAGGAAAGGGGAAAGGAAAGATAAGGAAAAACGAAAAGAGGAAAAGGAAAGGAAAGGAAAGGAAAGGAAAGGAAAGGAAAGGAAAGAAAAGAAGACATGTAAAGAAAGGAAAGGAAAAAAGAAAGGCAATGGGATAGGAAAGGAAAGAAAAGGAAAGGAAAGGAAAGGAAAGGAAAGGAAAGGAAAGGAAAGGAAAGGAAAAAAGAAAGGAAAGGGAAAAGGAAAAGGAAAGGAAAAAAGAAAGGAAAGAGGAAAGGAAAGGAAAGGAAAAAAGAAAGGAAAGGGAAGGAAAGGAAAGGAAAAAAGAAAGGAAAGGGAAAAGGAAAAGGAAAGGAAAAAAGAAAGGAAAGAGGAAAGGAAAGGAAAGGAAAGGAAAGGAAAAAAAGGAAAGGGGAAAGGAAAGTAAAGGAAAGGAAGGGAAAGGAAAGAAAAAAGGAAAGGAAAGGAAAAGAAAGAAGAAAGGAAAGGGGAAAGGAAAGGAAAGGGGAAAAAAAAGGAAAGGAATAGGGAAGGAAAAGGGAAAGGAAAGGAAAGGAAAGGAAAGGAAAAGAGAGGAAAGGAACGGAAAAGGAAATAAAAGGAAAAGGGAAGGAAAGGAAAAATGAAAGGAAAGGAAAGGAAAGGGAAAAAAGGAAAGAGGAAAGGAAAGCAAAAGGAAAGGAAAAAGGAAAAAAAGAAAGGAAAGGGGAAAGGAAAGGAAATTAAAGGAAAAAAGAAAGGAAAGGGGAAAGGAAAAGGAAAAGGAAAGGAAAAGGAAAAGGAAAAGGAAAAGGAAAAGGAAAGGAAAGGAAAGGAAAGGAAAGGAAAGGGAAAGGAAAGGAAAAAGAAAGGAAAAAAGAAAGGAAAGGAAAGGAAAAAGGAAAAGGAAAAGGAAAGGAAAGGAAGGGAAAGGAAAGGAAAAAAGAAAGGAAAGGGAAAGGAAAGGAAAGGAAAGGAAAGGAAAGGAAAGGAAAGGAAAGGAAAGGAAAGGAAAAAAAAAGGAAAGGGGAAAGGAGAGGAAAGGAAAAACGAAAG